>NW_005842976.1:47752-74157 GCF_000455745.1 Alligator sinensis | reverse complement strand
CCCCCCCTCCCCCCCCCCAAAACCCCCCCCCAAAACAAAACAACAAAACCCCCAAACAAACCAACCCACAAAAACAGGTTTTGTGTCACTTCAAGGCTAAATTTTATTGTTGCTTGCATAGGTTTCATTAGCTTTGCCTGTGAAGTGAGGGGCAGAAGTTAGGCCTACGGCTTTAAAATGCTTGTGAGTCAAGGCAGGTTGGAGAATTGTGTCATTAAGTATTGCAGGACTGAACTTGATGAGGAAGCTGGGTGTGATGGCCTGCATGTTACAGTCTTATAATTGGTCACGTGGAAACGTTTCTGTTAATATTGGTATCTTCTCTTTCAAACAGAGATCCAAGTTAATAGGCAGTTTTATGCCCTCCTTTTTTTTGCAGTATTGAAGAATTTGATTGTCATGAAATTGTACATACATGTAACAGCACAGAGAAAAGACTTTGTTTGTACTTTTTTTTTTTCTCTAGGGGAGACCGTACTGAATATCAGCCAACTGTCATCTGCTTCTTGCTTATCATCTTCAGCTCTTACTTTTTAATTATTGTTGGCTTCCTCCCATAGCAAGAGGACTTTGTGACCTCTCTCTACTTACGATTTCTGCTAAATTAAAGCCTTTCTTGGGAGCTAGTTTAAGAGTCTCAATTGAAACTAGCACTAGTGCCTCCTGCTTTTCCAGACACCTTCTTGCATTAGCCCAGGGGAGGCCACCTTCTTTGTCAGGCATACCACAAATGAGTCTGACACCTCTGAGTGCCACTGTGTTCCCCTTTCTTGTCCTGCTCTGCTTTCTGCTCCCTGACTTAGCTGCAGATGTGTTCCTTGCTCCCTCTCATGCCACACGGAGAGCCTGCCTGTGCCACTTTTGGCACATGCTGCAGGTTGTTCACCCCTGCCTTAGTCTGTGTTCACCTGGGTTCCCATTTGTACATTACTTATTTGTCTGTAGCTACAAACACTTAAATTTAGTTGCATATTTTTTGCCCTACCTGACTGAAAACAAAAGCAGTCCCTTAGTATTTGAGCAAAGGATCATTTATGGTATCAGAATTCTCTCTTTCCCCCTCCCACCATTTCATCATGTCAGAAATATTCTACTAATAATCTTCATTCAGTGATAATACACTGGTTGGAAGATCCAGGAGTCCAGTTCATCATCATCAAAGGAGGGGAAAGCTCTATGCGCTTATAAAAGCTGCTGCCTTATTTAAGAGAAGACTTGGTCTTTCTCCGATGCTAGAATAGGAGAGTAAGTTGTATATCCATTGCAGGTATCCATCCTCTTCTCCTGTCCAGGTTCCTAGGCCAGTCCAGACATCTCTCTGTCTATAAAGGTGAAGGGTACTTATAAATGTATTTTCCTGGAGTTACTATAACTTACAATTTATCTCAGTTTTTGCCTTTTTAATGTGAAAGAGAAGAAGCGTATAACCCAAGAGCTGGGGTTCGTACAGGCTCACCAAATCAATTAGTTTTGTTAAAATGTATTACAGAATGTCTTGGATGAAAGCTATAACTCCATTGGCTGAAATGGTTTAGAAACCTGTATTGGCCTGATTATGGTATAATAGAGATCAAATGCTACTACATGGCACAAAGCATACTGTAGCAATATCCAAAGGTCTTGTTTCTTTCTGTAACTCACACAAAGGCAACGTTCAAAAAGTTCTACTTGGTAACAACATGCTTCTGTTATGTTTTTCATAGCATCTAGCAGATGGGTCCTTGGATGCAAATAGATCTATTTCTCAGATGAGCCAAATTGTCCAATTCAGTTTGAAAAATGATGTAACCCAGCTGTTTCCAGTCTGTGGTACGGGTACCACCAGTGGTACATAGACAACCTGTCAGTGGTACGCGTTAACAGATTTATTATAATTATTTTAAAGGTGCACCAATGCAATGGTCTGATATTGGATCAGTACTGATATAAAGAAAATTGGCTGTATCAGAAATCAGCCCAATACAGCTGATAATTTGGCTGATAAATGCTCGTGTGTGTGTGCAGCTGCAGTGCAGTACTTAGACAGCAGGGAGCAGAGCTTGGCAGCATGGAGAGCTGTACACAGTTGGTAAGTTCATTCTGAGGGAAAGGGCATGGTGGGGCAGATCCAATGCCTCCTGCAGCGAGGGAGGGGACAGGGGCAGGCACAGATGGAGCCACGGCTCGTGGCAGGGGGCGGCTCCCACCGCTGCTTGCAGGGGGCAGCTCCCACCGCCGCTTGCACCCCAGGATGGCATGGGGGGGGTGGGGAGGAACACACACGTATGCCACCACATCTGCGTGGGGTGGGGCAGGCAGGTGGGCTGCAGCTGGGGATGTGCCTGGATTCTTCTGGACAGGGGCTGCAGAGGGGAATGCAGCCACCCTACATTTTGCCATAGCCCTGCTCCCAGCGCTGATGCCTCCACCTGCCCCATACAGCCCCAGCTCTTCTCTTTGCGTGGGTGGAGGCAGGGTGTTGAGCTGGGGCTGCACCAGGTGGGCGTTGGCACTGAGAGCGGGGCTACAGCAAAATCTAGTGTGGCTGTGGCCTGGTCCATAGCCCCTGCCCTGAGCCCAGTGCAGCCCCAGCTCCAGCCCGCAGCTGTGGCCTGCCTGCCCCACCCTGTGCAGATCTGGGGGCACGTGCCCCTGCCCCCACCCCATGCCCTCCTAGGGTGCAAGCAGTGCTGGGAGCTGCCCCCCACCATGAGCTGTGGCTCTGTCCCATGCCCCACCCCACCCTGGCTAGGCAGCGCCTGCCCCTGCCCTCTCCCTCACCATGGGGGCATTGATCCCTTCCACCACAGCGAACTTACCAGCTGTACACAGCTGTATTGGAAATCAGTTTGGTATTGGCCGATATGCCTCCTTAATCAGCTATCGGTATTGGCCCCCAAAATCTTTATTGGTGCACCCATAGTTACTTTACATGACAAAAATTTGTAGGTGACTTAAGGTTGAACTGAAAAATTTGCTTGTGGTACTTAAGGTTGTATCATTTTAAATTGGTGGTGTACAATCTGTCAGTTTGGGAACTGCTGAGTGGTAGGCTGCATGGTAAACACTATGCAGGGTATTTGTACCCTGTTCCTGACATGGTAATTATCAGGGATCCTGGTTTTCTCTGATTTAAAAAAAAAAAAAAAAAATCACAAATTCTCTGGTGAAAACGCCTAAAATCCATGACTAAAATTAAAGGTCCCTCCTACCCCTCGTGCCCCTGCCTCCCAGCCTTGCTGGAGGAGGCCCCCAGCTGCCAGGGCTACGGGCCCAGGGCCCCAGTCCACGGCTCCCTGCCCCCAACAGAAGGCAGCAGCTGCTGCAGCAGAAGAAGCATGGAGCCAGCTCCCCCACAGCTGCTGCCCGCTGTGGGATTTGACGGGGGCATGGCCATCCTCTGCTCTCCCCATCCCCCCTCCTCCCCCCACCCCCCGAGTGCTGTCTGTGCCCCCAGACATGACCTGCAACCCCCCAGCCCTGCCAGAGGGGGCCTCATCCCCCTGCAAGCCCCACTTACTGCACAAGCTCCAGGAATGAAGAGTGAGCCTGAGCCAAGCCATGGCTGACTGAGAGCCTCGGGCCCTGCTCTTTCCCCTCTGGGCAGGGCTGGGGGTTTCCTGCTCTTTTTGCAATCAGCTCTTGCAGGCTGGAGGTCTGCCAGCCTACAGAGCTCTTTACAGAAGTAGGAAATCCATGGGTTTCTCTGCTAAAAGGGAAAATCTGCATTTTCTCTGATTTTAAAAATGGGAAATCCATCGTTTTCTCCATTTTTTGTGGGAAACAGAAAGCCCGGATCCCTGGTAATGATATAATCATTATGATCTACACCTGCCCTTTTCTTAACATCTCTTGCCCAAATTCACTTTTTTCTATGGTTGCCTTTGCAGGGCCTCTTTTCATCCTGCTTCTTGTTACTTAGCATGTTGCTCAGAGCTTTGTATATCCTTGACTAGCATTAATAGGATTCTTCTGATCTGTGTGCAGCATGAATCAGCAATAGTACTCTGTATCTTTTTGCAAGGTTCTAAGATCTACCACTTTTTAAAGCAATAAAATCCCCATTACAACATTTTGTTGGAAATGATGGACATGATCTCTTTAATTGTCACTTGTTAGCTATATGCAATTGTGTAAAAAAAAAAAAAAAAAGATGAGAGCTGTAATTTGTATTTATTTGTCCTTGGGGGTGGAGAATACAATAATTTGTCTTTCTTGTTTCAATTAATGTAATTTTAAATGCACAATGCTACAGAAGTACATTATCTAATACATTTTAGTAGTTGCTCATTCCGTGGTGCTATTGCTACTGGTAGGAAATCCTTTTTGTTTGAGCAGATTAGTCAGGAATGAGCAAAATATGGCCTGCAGGCTGGATCCAGACTGCCAAGGGATTTTGTTTGGCCTGTGGTGGGTCCTTTGGCCAGACTCGCTTCCCAGCAGCCCTGGCAGTGGCGGCTCTTTCTGACTGTCACTGTCGCTGGACCTAGCTGCACTGCCTGGGCACCCTGGGCTGTCAGCCCCCTGCCCACATGGGCAGGGTGCATAGCTGAGTGGATGGGATGGGGCTGCAGGGCTGGTGGAGAGCGGCGTCCAGGATTGCGAGGTGGTGCCAGTGCGGGGCCAGGGCAGAGCCATGATCCAGTGCCTGCATGGCCTTCTGACAGGCGTGGGTTCTGTGGGCAGGGGCATGCAGGGAGCGGATCGTGGTCTGCCCTGGGCCCAGCCCCATGCTGTCACCGCACCACAGCCCCAGACCCGCTTGCTCATCCTGTTCCTGGATGCCCCTCCCTGTCTACCCATGGCCCCATCCCAGCTGCCTGGCTGAGTGCCCTGGAAGTTTTGGTGAGTAGTTGAGGGGATAGAGGGGGCAGCAGGCAGGAAGGGGAAAGGTGTGTGTGCTGACCTGGCCTGTGACAGCTCACCAAAACTCCCTACATGGCCCGTGGGCCTACTACTAAGTGGACTCCTGAATTCTATCAGAAACTTAAGGTGCTGTACTGATGACACTGTTTTCACCTTCCATTATCTCAGCTGCTTCAACTTAAGATAATTTTTCCCATGAACTAGATAATGTATGCACATTTCCTTCCACATAGATTGGTCATATATGTTTATATATAAGCTCTACCCACCGGATATAGCCTTTGAAGTTTCAGACTGTTATTAATAACTATGTGGTAATTGGGCCAGATAGTTGCATTTCATCTCCTTACTAGGCTCTTAGTAGTACCGAGAATTAAAATTTGGACCTTTTATATCTAACAGGTATATGCCTCTTTCAGTATGTTAATGACTGTTTTGTCATTTGTCAGACAATCAAATGATTTTGTCTTCTCCAGCCAAGGGAATGACATCCAAACTTGCTCTTGCTCCAACTTATTGTGTTCTTCATGTTGTTGACCACTAAATGTACTGCATTTACTTCATACCAAGATGAGGTGTCCCTCCTCCCCCACTTAGGATTGTATAGGGGAAGTGCCTTGTCATGGAATTGAGCATAAGGCTGCAGGGGGGCAGGCAGGTGCTCTGGCCCCAACCCCAGACTGGGGCCTGGGCCGGTACCAGAGCCAGGGGTAGAGCCTGCCCCCCACCCCTGCTGCTTCTGCACCCTCTGCCTTCCCCTAGCCTGCCTGCCTCCCATGCCTTGAGCCCCTGCTCTCCTTCACCCTGTTTCCCGTGAGCTGCTTCAGTCTCTCCCCTGCCTTTTACATGTTCTTCCCACCCCCTACTTACCTTTTTTCTGGCACCAGCAGGCTTTGTTTCTGCTCTATCCTGGGGCACAAAACACAGTCCCAAACCAGCCCCCGTAGCAGGGTCATCTTGAATTCAGGTACGTACAGTAGATTCTGTGGTCTCCAAGACGATTCAAATATCAGTAAAAACATCTGAATGGTACTGGATCAGCATGACCTAAGAGGAAGGTCCGGTGGTGTGGTGGCAGCAAGAAAATCAATATGAAGAACTCAAACACTCCACCCCCACATCAGGGGTGTTGCCATTACTGTTGTCAGTCCTCGTTTCTAGGTTTTATTGTAGTCCTCAGTGCTATTGTGACAAGTACTTGCTTCTTCCTGCAGAATGACTATAACATTGTTTTCTGTCCTTTCCAACAAATTTGGCTGCAGTGACCCAGGTTACATTTGTGACCTCCAGGTTTGATTACTGCATCTTGGGTATACGCTGAAAAACATTCTAACAATTACAAAATGTAATAGCCTTTCTGTCTAGCAATGCAGGGCATCATCAACCCATTACTTCTGAGCACATCTGTCCTGATATTCAGAGTTCTCTGAGGGATTGGTTCTATCTGATGACTGCCTGTGTCACCCTTACCTGATAGCCCCTGGCAGGAGCATTTTAGTGGAACAGTGAAAACTGTTGAACAGAGGGGCGGGGTGGAGTTTGTAAGTGCAGGAGATACGGTTTTTGCTGTTTCTGTATGTGGGCAATGAAACTCAGTCTTAAAAGAGTGCCATAGATCTGGTCACTTCCAGAATTTTCTCTGCTTATTCTTCCATCACTAAGTTACGTAAGTGTATGTGCATGCTCCCTCTCCCCCTCATATCATATTCCAATTCCTTGTCTTGGAATTGAGTAAATAGCAAGTAAGGTACATTTAGTGGTCAACAACATGAAGAACACAGGCAGTTGCACTATACATGTATAGTTATCAATGTGTGTGTACACACATGAAACTTAGTGATGCAAGAAAAAGTGGATGAAATTCTGAAAGTGGCCAGACCTGTGGCACTTCTCTCCTTCTGGGACTGAGTTTCATTGCCCATTGCATGTAGTGCAGTGTATATATTGAGTTCATATAAAATGTGTCAGAGGGCACGCCTAAATCTCTAAATAAATGGTAGTTTTTTATCGATGAGATGAGATTTCAGATCTTTTGCATGATTTCTAATGTTTATAACAAAGGCTCAGCGAAGCAATTTCAAGTGACTTTCCTATTAAATATCACTTCTGGGGAGCAAAGGAGATAGAGGGGTTGGACTCCTTTCAGCGGATTTGGTTTTGTTAGAGTTAGTGGAAATGCCTGGATAGGGGAACAAGCTAAGCAGCATTTGATTCATAGATGGTAGGGGTTGGAAGGGACGTCAACAGATCACGAGTCCGACCCCCTGCCTAGGCAGGAAAGAGCACTGGGGTCAGATGACCCCAGCCAGATGCCTGTCCAACACAACAGAACAAATCCTTTGATCACAACAGAACAAATCCTTTGTAAAATGTGTCACCTTATTGCTTCTTGGACAAAATGGGTTTAAAGGGCAACAGATTCCATGCGATGTTTCACACTTGTTTTTTCTTCACATAGTAGAAATTATTTCAAACTGTGGTGTAGATGCTTTTATTAAGAATTAAAGTAATTTTGTTTGGTTTAGCATAATTGACTTTCAAAGTACATTTCAAAGCTAATTTGAATTAAGGCCATTTTAATTCTGAAGAATAACATCACTATGGCAACTCGGTGTGGTTCAGCCAAACCATTTTAAACATCTCTTTGGATAAGTTTTCCTAACAGGCCACATGTAAACAAACTGTTTGTCTTTTCATGCATCATCCTGTGATCTCCAAGTGGCTAGGTACAGATAGTCAAAAAGCCGGAGACTGAATCAATTCAGTCTTTGTAGATTATTTTAAACTGCGCAGATTAAATTGAAACAAGTGAACCGAGGTTTACTTTTGATTCAGGAAATGCAGCCACATGCCTGCAGTGGCTCAGGCCAGAAACCAGGCGGCACTAGAGCATGGCTCTTTGGCTGTGTGTTCACTTCCTCTTCCTGCTGCTCCTGAGGTCTCTGGGATTTGCAGTCCAGAATTACAGCAGAAGGACTCTGCAGGCTTGCTCATTACTTCTTACAGGTGCTTCTGGGATTTGTAGTCCATAGTTGCAGCCAGCAGTAAGTTTGAGTGGAGGAAGGGGTGTTTAATAGGGGTGTGTGAAGCAGGCCTATTCAATTTGGATTCAGCCTGAATCAGGGACAGTGATTCGATTGGTTGATTTGGATCACTGTGCCTGATTCAATTTGGCCAAATCTGAAGAGTCCATGCTGATTCAGAGAATTAGCGATTCGGACACAGACACAGCTTTAAAGGTTTTTTCTACATACCTTGTGGGTCCACCGGGGAGTGTGCTGGGGCCCCCCTGCATCCCCCCATCTTGGTGATTGGCCACGGGGAGACCCTGGGTGCCCCCCAGACCCAGGAGACACCAGTCAATGAGTCGGTGGGGTGCTGGGGGGGGGCCCCTGCATGCTCCCCAGTGGACCCAGAAGTGCTTCTGGTCCACTTCCTGGTCTGCTGCTGAGCGTGCTGGGGAGCCCTCTGTGCTTTTGTGGGACTCTCCATGTGCCCTGGTATTGCAGTGTTCATGAGCCTCTGCTACCTAGAGTTATGTACAAAAAACATTTAAAGCTGTCTCTATGTCCAGATCATAGGTTCCAATTTCGATTTGGAGAGATCAGAGGGTCCTCTGATTCTATTTGGATTTGGAGATTCGGTCACCAAATCGGGCCAGATTTCCACAGAATTGAATTGGGCACTGAAGCATCACACTGCCCTAGTGTTTAACCCCCCTTCCTGGCTCCAGACCCCAGCTGGGCTTCGTCTGGGGGGAGGGGGCAGTCCCATTTTTCCCCCACCCCCCCATCAGCCAGCCCTCACTGCTCCAGCTAGGGAGCGGAGGGGCGGGGCCAGCCCTGATCTCTGGAGCAGACAGCACCACCCAGCTCAGGGCTGGAAAGCATGCTGGGATGCTGGGGGACTGTGATTTAACCTGAACCAGGAAGGGGTCTGGGCAGAAGTTCAATAAATCTGTTTGACCCAAATCAGTTAAGTCTGATACTACATTTAACCAGATTTATCTTAAACTAGTTTCAGCTATTTTGAAACTGGTTTATGTGCACTGAACTTCTGTTCTGTTACAGGTTTAAACCAGTTTCTGATCACTTAAACTGGTTTATGTGTAATTTTTTCTCTAGCCATAGTGGCTGGCTATATCACTTTCATTTTATATATGAGAGAGCTTGATGTCCATGCCCAGGAAAATGGGTTGTCTTCTGAGAATCGTATAGCAAATCAGTTGCAGAGCTAATAGCTAGTGCCCCATTTCCCCTGTATCATGTAATTCATAAAGTTATTTGATGAATGAAAATTAAATGTTTCACGTTAGACTGCTGTATGTATTTCAAACTTTTCTGAAGGAATTGTGAAGCACGGATTCTTTTCACAAGGAAACACATTTGGGTGGGAAACTGTAAGGACAAATGTGGGCACTTCTACTTCCCAATTCAGCAAGAAAATTAGCTTAGGAAATCATTAATTGTATGGTTTCTCTCTCTCCTATGCAAGAGCAAATAGGTTAACATGTACTTGACAGTCTCTGCATGCCATACAGTGACTTGGTTGCCTTTTACTAGTCTAAGCAAATTGACCATTTTAATTGAGAACTTCTGCTATTCAGCTGAGATCCAAGAGTAATCAGTTAATTGACCATGATTGCAATTTCAGTTTTAGTGAATTCTGTTAGGTTTTTAGGCATTTAGCTGCTGAAAGAGGCTAACTAACGATCAATTCATGTTGTTTAGTACCAGAAGATGAGTGTGTTAATTTTGTAACGAACATTGCAGGTTATCAACATAACTTGAGAATTAAAAATCACCTGTTGTTTCTATTGTAACTGGATATGCCTAGCAAGATGCAAATAGCCCAATTTCTAATGATGAAATTATGAAAAAGCCTTTACTCCTCTGTGGCTGTCTTTGGAAATGGGATGCTGGCCAAATATCCAAATTTCAACTTAAATGGCCTTTAACTATATGAAGCCTTCATAGAAAAGGTATGTAGAGAGAGAGAGAATGCTGCACTGAACACAGCGTCATTTCAGGTATTGCTTTTCATAGACATTAGGGGCTGGAAGAGACCTTGTGAGATCAAGTCCAAAGCACAGAAATGCCTAAAAAGTCATTTGTCAATCCACTGTCTTCCTAAATCCAAAGAGTCACTTCATAATATTTTGTAGTTTGAAGATCAAACAAGGTGGAGAAGGGCAGCTGCCATTGGGGTAGGAAGGTCTTTTTTCTTTTTCCTTGTCCTTCTGTGCAGCACGCAGCTCTGAGGTTTGAGAAGTTGTTTCATGTTTTCCTGAAGGTTTTGTTTCCCTTGCTCTGGAGCCAGCTGTTCCAGATGGATCAAGGAGCTAGGACTGGGTGGTGGGATGGATGTGAAGGATTATGGTTAGAATTGGTGTGAAAGTGGACAGTAAGCGAGGGGTGACCTCCCACCCCGATCATGTCCCCTTTGTTACCTTGATACTGGTGATTGTGTTGTGTGCTCCATTTCCCTACTAGTTGAAAATAGATATTTTGGGATATGCTGCAGGTCTTTCTCCCATTGGGATTCAACACTTGCAAATTTTGGTCCCTAGAAATAGTGGGTGCTTATGTTGAAACCTAATATTGCTGCCTGCTTGGCCATGATTCACCATTCACATATTTTTGTACATCTCTTTTGTCTTTAAAACCCTTTCTTTTCTTGCTGCTGAAATGTGTTGCACAGTAGGTCTTTGTATTTGGAATTCCAACAGATATGTGATGTGAATGAGATGTAATTCAAACCATAGAAATTTTCTCTTACTAAGTTTTTTTTTAAGGCTGTGGAACATAATTGGAATCCGGCTTATATTAAAAGCTGTTCACTGCTATTCTTTGGCACCTGAAAGGTTGTTTTGATGGTTCCCTCCTGCAGTAGAGAGGTAGAAAGGGAATGAATTAACTCCTTGGCAATTTTTCAGACATATTAGGGTATTTTTTTTTATTATCCGTTATTTTACTTTCAGTTTGTGTCAATATTTTTCCAGTGCCTTCTGTGTTTTGTTGTTGAACAGACAGTTTCAGTACAAACCTCAGCCTGATTATTTAGTATGATTTTTGATGTATGCTCTTTTGCCATACAAGATTTCTATATTGTGAAAATGTGCTGGAGGCAGGCAGATACAAGCACAGTATATGCTGTGCTGGTATGTTCCAAATTATTATTTTTTTTTTTAAGTTTCTATTGAAAAAGAGAAATATGTGCTTGCTTTACATGGCAGTCTTTCTCAACTGGTAAATACAATCCCTGGTGGAATTGGAGACCAGAAACTTCTAGAACAAGCTTGTTTCAAGTTGTGTGTGTCTTGTGCCTAAGAAGAACAGAAATGTATACCTAAATAATTTTATAGTAGTTATCTGATAACATGATTTTAGCTTTAAAAATTCTCGCTCTTAAAGTAACCTTGATGAGTCCAATTGTAAGGATTACATTTTGTTAAGTGATGTCTAATTTTCAGTGCTAGCAATTTTAGAATTTTCGGCTTCATTTTTCAGGTACGTTGAGAAGCTCCATTATTTTACATTTGAGAAACGAGATTCTCGCTCCCCTGGACAATCAGGTGTCCACATTAAAGGTTACCTTTGAAAGTCTGGGCCTGGAGCTGCATTTAATGGACATTGCTCAAACGTAAGGGGTCAACATAGTGTATTTTAGAAGAATGTGGTTTGCATTGCTTCTGCAGGCAAGCTAAGACACGTAATGGCCACACACTGGCTTGAGGTTGAGGAGACTCAGTCATTCTGGGTGGTTATGGTCTAAGAAGCAATGGAATTTCTTTGTTGAGTGAGACTTGACTATCTTACTGTTCAAATAGTGCTCTCTGCTGGCCACTTCGCAGGCATCCTTGACAAAATACTCTGCTGTAGTTGTTACCCAGATCTACTTCGGAGTATGTCTGCATATATTTTGGGACATTTTCCCTATGCCATGGCAGATCAGCTGCTGCCAAAGTGGGCACCACAGGAGAACTTAATTGGTTGCTAAAGGGAACAAGAAGCCTTTATTTTTATAAATAATAGATGGTATAAACACCAGAAAATAAAATATTTTGAGGTGGGAAGTTTTAGGAAACTTTCAAATTATTTTTCCCCTATTGGAATATAATCTTTTCCTGCCTAGGGGAGTTGTGCAGATCTCTCGAGTAAAACTTTCCTTAGGGCAGTGATTCTCAACCAGGGTGCCAGGGTACCCTGCAGTGCCGCAAGATCTTTAAAAGGTGATGCGAGGTGAGAGAGAGGCTCAGGCTTGTTTCTGCCTGGACAGTCCTGTATCCTTACTATCTGGCCTCTCTGCAAGGAGGTAAACACTGTAATAAATACAGTAGTCTTTTAAACTGGGTGCCATTGAGTTCACAAATGTTATGGAGGGGTGCCTCAAGTCCAAAAAGGTTGAGCCATAGGACAAGCAGCTTTATTTTCTCATGGAACAGAAATGCCTTTGTACTCCTCCAGAAAGGAGCTGCTTATGAAAACTGAAGCAAATATTCAGAAGTGAAAGAGTAGGAACTCTTCCATGCCATTAGCAGTAGCATACACTAATTTTTATTACTGTTGCCTAGGTTTCTTTTCTCCACATATGGCCCTTGTTTATATTATTTGAGAGATTGCAGTCATTAGTGGTAAAATAACTACAGAATGTAGAGTAAAATTACTTAAGGCACTTTTGAAAAGCTTATCTTGGATATTTTGTTTTGTTTTATTTTTTTACTTGGTCCTGGTGCATTAAAAAATGAATGGGTATTCTTACTAGCTTTGTTAGACAAGAAGTTCTTACTTCCACTTTCTGTTCAGTTAACAAATATTTATCTTTTTTTACAGGGAACTCCAAGGTGGACAATGCAGTTTTTACAAGTTATAAACTTTAAATTTTATGCAAATTTGAGCAGATTCAAATGAAGAGCTAACTAGGTATTATACACAGGAAAAAGAAGATCTGACTTGCTCAGACTTGAGGAGTGTGATGCAATGATTAAGTGAACGTATTGCATTGACTATCAAGTTTAGCGCTGATAGTCTCTACCCTTGTGTTGAACAAACTGATCTTGCCAGTTCTGCTTGTTGTATGTATGAATGATACAAACACCCGTGTAGCTTTTAATTGCACCTTGCTTTACTAGTTTACCCTTCCCAAAAGAACTAAATTATTGTAGGATGACGTAATTAACCATTTGCTTGAATATAGTAAAACTTGATACCTTGCATTGAAAACCTAAAATCATTAAATGAATGGTTTTCAACCTGTTTTAAGACTTGAGGCATCCTTAGGAAAATGCCAGCTTTTAGTTTTTACTCATTTTATGACTACAGAAACATAACAAAGTAATTCTTGTGTTTCAGAGAATTCAGAAAAGCCATGGCAGGTCAAAATGTTTTTTGACACTGGATTCCTATTTGAAATCCCTGGGTTTATCTTGTCAATCAAGTTTGCATACCTAATGGCACTGATATTGTTGGCACCCCATATCACCTGTGACAGGATGTAAAGTCACCCCAGTTGAGAATCACTTTGTTAAACTCTGAGACTTTAACATTAACAAGAGTGAGATTCTGTTAGCGTGGCTTCATTTTGTTACCATGTTGTCATTTGAAGAATGCTTAAACTTTCACTTAAATGTCATCTTTCCTGGTAACCATACGAGTAAAAGATAAATATATACCAGACCTGTTGTCTTTGAATGTTGGGTTTTTATTAAAATAATGTACTTTCAGAGAGAACTTCTGAACTTTAAAAATTAAAAAAATATATATATATTTACTTCTTTGTTTTTAAAACCCTTTAAAAAAGCGTAATTTCCTAAAAGATTGAGTGCATTTGCGTCTTTGATATCTGCTTCCTCTCAAAAATGGGCCTAGGTGTTGCAGTAGGACAGCTCGCTATTCTAAGGGTTTTAAGGATTTACTTTTATAAGATGGGGATAACGTGAAACGTTGATACCGAGACATCTGTATGCATGAGTTCAAAATGGGGCCACCTTGAGGATTTTTTTATTGAAGTGTTAACTTTATCTTTGTAATAGAAAATCCATAGTGGAACACTAACTTGCTGAGTAAACATTACCAAAAGTACCTTTTCCACACGGGCTGAGTTGACTGTAGCTCCAAGGGCCATTTATGGACTAATCTCAAATTGGAAATTTTTTTATTTTAAGGTATTGCATTAGACAATCTCTTATTTTAGCTGCAACCTAAATGCCCGATGGTATATAACGCACTTTGAATATCAGATTTGTTGGCTGCGTGAGAAGGAAACTAACTTATTGCTGATGACTGGGTTATGATTCAGTAAATGTTTGATCTAAGCTAAAATAATGTTGTAAATGGTAATTTTGACGACATTATTACTAATATGTTGAGTGGTGTTCTTTAGCTGTGATGGAATACATAATGGGTCAAGCCGTGGAACAATAGGGGTAGATATCATGTTATCTGGCTGTGTCAGTGCGATTACACTTGAGTGCAACTCCAAATAGATGGGCTTGCTAGTGCAGTATGGTTATTGAATCAGAAATTTTGAATCAAAGATGAGCATTGCCAAGGTGTAAATGTTTTGGTTTTAGTAGTTGGTGTAGAGGTTGTTTCCAAAATTTGGACCCAGTGTTAGGTCACGATTTCAGTGACTCACAAAATCCATAGTTCTTGGATTCCTTCTCTAGGAGCAATTTTTTTTGTTTTTTGTTTTTTTTTTCCACTGCTCAAAATGTATGTAAATAATTTTGAATCGGGTACTAATTGCACAAAGCAAAGAGGATTCAAGAAATGATGATTTCCACATGGTATGGAGGAAGCTTTAATTAAAAGGCTTAATGTTGCTCCATATTTACTTTCCCAAATGCTGCCTAGGTAAACTCTTGCCAAATTAGTTTAATGTATTTCATGTCTGGTCCTGTTGACCTATTGTTTTGTCAGTGTCTTGTCAAACAGGAAGAGCCAACTCAGATTCAGCTTGTAAAGTAAAAGAGGGATAATCTTTTAAAATGAAATCTTTTGCAAAAGGAGGAATAATATAGCTTGTATCTACACTTATTTTGACAGTTGATTATACATGTAATGTGGTATAATTGCAGTAATTGTGCTTTGGAAGCTGGAATTTCCAGTATTGATCCTGTAATCTTGTTTGCTGTCTTGCCCTTTATGCATTGAGTGGAAATTTATCCTGCTCATGGTCTAAACGAGAGGTAAATACCCAGGAATATATGAGTTCTGATTTCAGTTCAGATGTTAACTTTGTGGTCTTGGCCAGTCATTGAACTTTTTAAAAAAGAAATCTGTTCCTTGTCTGTAATCTTTCTCTATTCTGTAGGGACAAAGTATCATGGGTAAAGTCCATTGAGCTAAGAACAGTTAGGGTTCAGAGGATGTGGCTGAAGAACCAGGATGTACCTCCTGTTGTTTGTTTGTTTGTTTGTTGTTTTCTCCCAAACCAGGGCTCTACTTTCTAGTATTGGGAAAACATAACTCAAGGTAATTAGTTACTGTAATAACAGCAGAACTTTTTAAAGCATAGACTTTCTGCTAGATGTCAATTCTGTTGAGCCCAGCTGTTTTTAACTGATGACGTTTTAGTGGTCCATTCAGACCAGGAGGTACAGCTGCTTTTTGTAGTGGAGCTGAGGGTGCAAAAGTTAAGTATTTCCTATTGCTCTCTGTTGGTTTGAAAGTAGGATTCACAAAGGTATATTTTCATTGGACTTTGTTCTAGGGTTTGTGAGATGAGGAGCTTTGGGGTTCCATGTAAAAAGTAGCAGTTCTGCCCAGTCTTTTTTGTAAATATTAGTGAAACATTAAATACTTATGTTTAAACAATAGGTTAGTGTATGATTATTGGTTGTTAGGTACAGTGATGTGATATCTGAAGATGTGGCAAAAAAGCTCCAATAGGAGCTTGAGGAATATTTTAGATCATAGATTGTTAGGGGGCTGGAAGGGACCTCACAAGATCATTGGGTCCAGCCCCACTGCACTAGGCAGGAAAGACAACTGAGGTCAGGTGACCCCAGTGAGGTGACCGTCCAGTCTGCTCTTGAAGATTTCCAGGGTAGGTGATTGCGCCACCACTGGAGGGAGTTTATTCCACAGTCTGGACACACTGACTGTGAAGAAGTTTTTCCTAGTGTTAAGCCTGAAACGGTCTTCCAGGAGTTTGTGGCCATTAATCCTGGTTTTCCCCAAGGGTGTCCTGGTTGAACAGTTGTTCACCAAGCCCTTGATGTACTCCCCTGATGTAGCGGTAAACTGATAACAAGTCCCCCCTCAGCCTTCTCTCTTTTTTTTTTAGGATGCAGAGACCCAAGTCCCTCAGCCTTTCCTTGTAGGACTTGCCTTGCAAGTCTCTGATCATATTGGTGGCTCTTCTCTGGACTCTTAAGCTTTTCCAAGTCCTTGTTGAAGTGCAGCGCCCAGAACTGGATGCAGTACTCGAGCTGCGGTCTCACCAATGCTGAGTAAAGCAGAAGAATCACTTCCTTGGTTTTGGTTGATGCATGCCAGAGTATTGTTTGCTCTGCCGGCTACAGCATCGCACTTCTGGCTCATGTTTATGTTATGGTCTATTATTACCCCAGGTCCCTTTCAGTCCTGGTGCTAGTTAGTTTGGCGCCATTGAGCTGGTAAGTACGTTGGGGATTGTTTGTCCCCAGATGGAGCACTTCTTAATGTTGAACTTCATTTTGTTCTGATCTGCCCAACTTGCCAGCCTGTCTAGGCCTGCCGGTATCTGCAGCCTCTTTTCAAGTGTGACCACGCTCCCCCATAACTTGGTGTCATCCGCAAACTTGTTCAGTGAGCTCTTCACCCCCACATCCAAATCATTGATAAAGATGTAGAAAAGCACTGGACCAAGCAGTGACCCGAGGGACACCATTGGCCACTTCTTGCCAGGATGACACAGATCCGTTCATTAGTACTCTCTGGGTCCTATCCCGCAGCCAGCTTCCTACCCACCTAAGTGTCGAGCAGTTAAACCCGCAATCCTCCCATTTTCCCGTGAGAACATCTTAGGATACCAGACCAAAGGCCTTTTGGAAGTCTAGGTATACAATGTCGACCTCATCTCTTATCCAGGTGATGAGTTACCTGGTCGTAGAAGGATAAGTTTACTTTGAGAATAATTTTAAACTAACTTGATTTAGCTTAAGTTTTTTTTTTTTAATATTACATTTTTGATATATGGAAAACTTAAGTAGGAATGAGACTCTTTTCCCCCTACTTTTGCAAGCAAGAGACACATAATCCTAAAATGGAAAGTTTCACTCAATCTAATCTATGTAAACTAAATTTAAAAATCAGCCCAGTAAATTAGGTCTCTGTATACATACATGTACATCAGTTGTGCCCAACCTTTTTGGCATACAGGCTGGATCATTGATGATGGGTCCATCCACAGGCTTGATTTTTCATCCATGGGCTCAGAAATGTCCTAGTGGGGCTTGATGTAGCCATGCAGGGATGGGCCCTGGCTAAGCTGTTGCTGTGTGGCTGCATCGGGCCCTGCTACCACCACAGGGCATGATCCAGTCTTTATGGGGCTTGGAAATATGGTGGTAGGGGAGAAGTGGCAGCCTACTTCCAGACCTGTGGTCATACCTGTGGCTGGATTACCTGACTCCATGGGCTGTATCTGACCCACAGCTGGAGGTTGAGCACCACTGATGTACATAATTGTATCTGGGTACTTTTTTCTGATATTGAAAACCTAAGTCAACATAATAAGGGACTTTTTAGGCTTTTGAAATGGTAAAAGATGGGAAATAAGGGATGGGTGCAGTGCTTGGGGAAAATGGATTGGAGAAATGGAGACCCAGAGAGGAAAAAGATGCAAACCCATACATGGCATCAAAAGGAGAGAAATGGAGTGAGGGAGTAAAAGCAGAGCGTCTTCAATTAAAAAAGATGCTTATAGGATTTTTTTTTCTCTTTACTTCATAACAAAACAATTACCAATAGTTTTGCCCCCAAAATGGTAATTTGGGGAGTTACCAGTGAAAATGGCATCCCTGCCGCCTCCGTAACATTCCTTCATATATTAAAATGAAATGCGAACCCTTTCTTTAAGACTTCAACCTGCACATACACCACACCCATTTCCTGTGATTTATTTATTTATTTTTTTTTTGGCTTTGTGCTCTTTCTTGGTGATATCTGGCAAGCCTTGACTTCTTTTCTCCCCCTCCTCCCCCTTGCCCTCATCTTACCTTGACTTGTAAAAACTTAACTTGGTAATATTTTAATAGATGAGTTAAATTGAGTTAATGGTGTTTCATAGTTGCACCTTTTTAAAATGCAGATGTAAATGGCACTACTTTGGCTATGGGTAAGCCCTGTTGAAACCACACCTATGCCAAGAATTGCTTTGAAAAAGAGGCTCCTTTCAAAACATTCCTGATTCAAATTTGTAATACAGTCAAACCAGGCAATACATACACGTGATGTCTGATCCATGTGTCACAGGTTTCTGATGAACTGTTTAGGAATGTAATTGTTTGTTTTGTTTAAGTAACAACAATGACATTGACACTGGACAAAATGCAACTCAGACAGTTGAAGTCTTAGGCCAGATACAGACGTTCAAAAAGCTTGAGGCAGAAGTGATCTAAGTTTGCATGCTTTATTCTAAACACCCTAAGTCAGAGCAGGAGTGAACAGAACAAATATTCATCCTTTGGGGGTGGGGGCACACGGGCTGCCTTCGCTGGCTGAGCCCAGCGGATTGAAGGCACTCTAGCATGCCTCCCAAAGTGCCCTGCTGGCTCCCTGGGCTCCTGGAGAGTCCCAAACACAGCCGAATGCCTCTCATCCCTCCAGTGCCGGCTGCTCTGTCAGCTGAAGCCAGGTGTGTGGCGGGGGGAGGAGGAGTACTGGAGTCTGTCTCTGTGTGACCAAGCAACAGGAGGAAGGGGAACTGCTCCCCCATGCCTGGCACAGGCATGATAAACCGGCCTAACCTAAATTGCTTAAGTCTCATACCATGTCAATCCAGATCTATCTTGGACTGGGTACTGCCATTTTTAAGCCAGTCTGTGTGTGAGTGCTGAACTGTTCGGTTACAGATACAGCCTGGTTTTCAGTCATTTATACCAATGTACGTGTAATATCTGTACGTGACCTTAGAGCTTGCAATTAGATCAAGTCTTATACTGAGTAGATGTGAACTGGAAGCTCGGAGTTAGAAAATTGCTGAGAGGCTGTATTAAAAAATGTAAATTAATAGAATTGATCTAATGTAGAATAGGATTTAGGGATTTGTTCATAAAATACTTCGCTTTTTCCTACACTTTAAACATTCAGGTTTTAATAAAGGACTAGTGGTTTTTGTTTTGATTTGTTTTTGTGGATTCCCTGATCTTTTTGAAACCTAAGTAGAGATATGAAATGGCCAAATGTTTGTGGTTTGTTCTTTTTTTAGAGGGCTGATGATCATTTGTTTTCTGAAAATTGGGCCCTTCAAGGTGCTGCAAGTTGACCTCCCAAAACTTAGGCATCCAAAATTACAGTTGATTCTGAAAATTGTGCCTTTCATATGAAATATACTGAATTTGTGTTAATGTTACACACTAACTAGCTCTGTTTCATTCTTATTACTCTTTATAGAGGTTAGGTAGCTGGGGTGAAAAGGTTATATATAATTTTGTGTCCAGGCCTCTGTGGTCATAATACAGTTTTCTTACTGCAGATGAAATTCCTTTTAGGAATAACAAATGCAGTAAGTCAGGCTGAATTCAGCAGAAAGCTGCAATTAAAAGGGCTTTGCTTCTGTGCATGAAAGTTTATTCTAGTAAAAGGGTTTGCTTTTTCTGTATGGGAGTGCTGGGAGGCTGTGGATGTCTGTCTTTCTTTTTGTGTGTGTGTGTGTAAGTCATGTAATTCACTCAAAACACAGAAGGCATACCATGTGAAACTTCTAGATCTCACATAGCAATGTCACTGGAAAGAACCATATTGGAGAACTTGTAGCTTTACAATATTAAGATATATCCTGTAGCTTATATCTTGACATAGTTGGACTGTTCTGTGCATGTTATGCCTATTCTATGCCTGTACCTGAGCTACATCAGTCTAAGATGTGCTAGAAACTTTGTTGTGTAAGTAATAGTAATAAAACCGGGAATAATATTGCTCCCCTAACTCTTGATGATAGGAAAGAGGATCAATATACTCAAATATGACTATAATGGAGGCTTTGGCCTTTTTTATAATTCACTGACGTTGAAAAGAAGGTCAGAGGTTTGTATGTAAGAATTTAACTGAAATGGAAAATAGCTTGGGAAATAGCCTTTCATCAGTGTGTGTGACATTTTCTAATGGTTTTCTTTCCTTCCTGCAGGATCCAAACTATTGGATACAAGTACATCGACTAGAGCATGGTGATGGAGGAATCCTAGACCTTGATGACACGCTTTGTGATGTAGCTGATGACAAAGACAGAGTGAGTACAGACTAAAAGGGAAGACATTGAAGGAGCACACAGTATTGCATATTTCTCACACAGATGCAGAAGATAGGGTGGCAGAAGGTGGGAGTTGAACAATATAGAAGTAATTTTTCTGAGTTTTGTAATATGGGCCTCTTTCATAAGAATGCAAAAATCCTTCAGTGAATTTTAGCTGGAACTGTACTAGAAAATACTTGTTTAAAATGAGAATTTGGTTTTCTCAGTTTTGACAGTTTTTAACAGGGTAGAATATAAAACTGAGGTTGAAAAGAGAAGTTGGAAAAAGCTTAAAAAGTGCATGTTAAGATTTCAAGAAATGTGGCTTCAAGTTCAGATCCTAGCTCCCTATTTAGACAGGCTAATAAGTAGCCTGTCTTTGAAAACAGCTAAGTATCAATTGATTCTTTAAAAAAATGTGCATTGGGAACTGATGAATATTCAGCACTTTTGAAAGTACCCAGCCACTTGTATGGATTCTAAATGTGTATCTTCAGTACCGTTTTCAAACACCTTGGACATGTAATGCAGATTTGTTTTGTTATCAGATAAGTTACATTTCAGTTGAGTAGCAGGTTTTGGTTTGGGTTGATGGTTATAGTCATATGGTCCCGAATCACATATTGTATAAAGTAATTAGGTAAAACGTAGAAGTTTTATATAACAGACTAAATGTTCACATTTCTCTACCAGGCTGTGAACCTAGCAGTTCTTGCTGAAGCTGTTGTAGTTCTAACAAAGCCTTAAGCTGCTTTGGGCCCTATACTGCTTAAGCCCATGACCTGGATTTGCCCCTGAGTAGCAATAGTCAATCTCAAAACTCCTTGTTGTTTCTTCTGAGGTTCACTCTTAAGTGTTGGGAAGACTACAGTGTTTATTTCTTATTTCCCTTGGGACAAAGTTGAATTGGCCGTACTACTTGAACTCCTGCAGTGAGGCTTTAAAAATAAGTGGTTCAGGGAATCCATAGTGTGTGGAGACTCCTCTCTGTCTGCAATGCTAAGATTACTCGAGATATATACAGTATCTAGTTTTTAGGAATCTCCTCTCTAAGAATAGTGCCCAGTTAAGATTTCAGTAAAATTGGAGACTACGTAAGAATGTATTTATTCAGAGTTAATTATAACTGCTACTTATGAGTTTAGACTGAAAAGCTTACCAGCGACTTTAGTTTTATGTTAAAAGTACATGACCCGAGTACAATTTGAGGCCTTCCTTCCCAAAGGGAGGCACTAACCTTTTGTAATTGAGAAGTTTCTTTCTTGGCCTTTGCTTGAAGGCTTGAAATAGGGTAGTTCTTTATACTGAAACTCCGTGGGTGTTTTTTTTTTTTATGCATGACTAACAGATGATAACTCCACCACTGAAATCGGCGAAGTCATGACTGCAACCAGATTTGTTTTTCTGCCTAAGTGAGACAGTGCTTGTTGGACAACATCACTTATTTCTGTTTGTCTGCCAAACTTGTTTCCTCTTTGATCTTAGAAGCTGATATGTGTACCTTGAATTTCTACTGACTGCATTTATCACTTAAGCATTTTCTTTAAAAGGCCTTGGGATGTTGATGGGGAAAAGTACAACAGAGGCATATATTACACTGTTCTGATTTTTAAATCCCTGAATTAATCATTTTTACTTGATCTTCCTTTTTGATTCAAGTACCTCAGTCTCTAGTCACTTTTCCAGTTGCATGTGGTTTGATTTCTTTACAGCCACTTTGAATACTGCTGACCTTTCGAATTCCATTTACTTTTGTTTCTAGTTTCTTTAGAATAGAAACTTCAAACAGTCAAACTCCAGGGTGCTGAATGTTGTTGGCCCTTCAGCCAGTGAGACGGTTACATCTATAACTTCAATTTTTTGAGTGAATAAGCTTAATGTTAATATGTTATACAGTTTGTGTTATACAGACCTGAGGAAGAAATGTCTTGCATTTGAAAGCCTAACTTTTATTTCAACAGCGTAGTTGGTTCAATAAAATAAATTGCCCTAAGTAATCCTTGCCTTGCATAATTTCTGCACCATCCTGGCTGTACCACACTTACACTGTTTCTAAAGTAAAGCATATACACTTAAATAAAAATTTAAAAAGCATGTATTCTTAAATTACTATTGTAGTACATGAGATTTGTTTTTAGTGCTTATACGCATGTTTTATTGAACTGGAGCAAGAATACCTTGACCTTTATAGGTCCCATCGCCTTTGCATTCCTTTTCAAGGGAAAAATTCTAAGATAAACCAAAGAGAGTGTCGAGAAACAAAATCCTACTTATTCAGTACCTGATTATTTGCTTTGATTTATTAAGGATATAATATTAAATAATGTATCTACACATCAGTTATCCTTTTTATGAAGACTAATATCTCACAAACATTA
Organism: Alligator sinensis; assembly: GCF_000455745.1. NCBI lineage: Eukaryota > Metazoa > Chordata > Crocodylia > Alligatoridae > Alligator > Alligator sinensis. Next base: position 51,496 of record NW_005842976.1, on the reverse strand, counting down.
AGTAACTTTAATGATTTAAAGATGTCTGTATTCATCTAGTGCCTTCATTGAAAACAAATTTTGTGTTCTTCAGAGCAGCTACATTAATGAAATGACCAACTTGAGGAGTAGTATGAAGAACACTTGCTTTTGTATCAGGGTCTGCATGAAGAAAATGTTCTGTCCTCTAAACGCACACAAAGATCCTTATAGACCTGCAGGTGTCAAACTCATCTGGCCCCATGGGCTTGATGAATGGTGTTGGACTGGTTTCCCTCCTCTTCTTCCCTTCCTTCTTCCTCTCCACCCTCCCCACCATCCAGCACATGCAGAAGGAAGAGGACCAGCATCCCATATCCCAGGTGGCTTGGTTGCTACTCTGGAAGGAATCCCAATTGTGGGCTGATTTCCGCAGTCCTATTGGATGCCAGCATGCCAGTTTTTTACCAGCATACTTGGCAGGCAAGCCAGCAAGAGCCCCATCAGTACTGTAGCTTCTTTCTGCTGCTACAGCCAACTGACTGGGCAAGAGCTATAGCACTGGATCTCTAGGAGCACCATGGCTTTTTCCTGTGGCAGCAGCTAAGCCTTGGGTGACAGCTGCAGTGATAGAGGCCCAACATGGGGAAGAAGCCTGGCACTGTGAGTGCTTGGCTGCCACCGCGGGAATAAGCCATGCTGGTGCTCAAGCTTCAGCACCATAAGTTTCACTCAGGAACTTGGGTGCCGCTGCAGGAACCTTTTGTATCATACCTGTAGTCAGGGCAAGAGTTTATGGGCCAGATGACCTGGCTCGGTGACCTGTGGGCCATATGTTTGGCAGCCCTATTATGGACGACAGCTGTTATGGGTGGAACAACAAGAGCATCTTTGTGATGGTCCCATCTCCGTTACAATCATAGAATCACAAAAAATTAGGGTTGGAAGGGATCGTAGGAGGTCATCTAGTCCGGAGGTCCCAACTGGGTTGGCTGCCAGTCCACAGGAGGGTTGGCTGCTAGACCAGAAGTCTGGAAATGACCGGCATACTGAGGAGCATTAGCCAACCCTTTTTTATGTTTAATATAAAAAAGGGTTGGCTGCTGCTCCGCAGTATGCAGGTCACTTTCGGTCCTCAGTTTGCCAGTCCGCAGCCACTTCCAGTCCGCGAAATAAAAAGGTTGGGAAACCCTGATCTAGTAAAACCCCCTGCCCAAAATAGGAACATCCCCAATTAGATCATCCCACTCAAGGCTTTGTCTAGCCAGATCTTAACCTCCAACGATAGAGATTCTGCAACCTCTCTGGGTAACCTGTTGTCGTGCTTTATTACCGTCCTCATGAGAGGGTTTTTTCCCCCTAATATCTAACCTAAACTTCCCTTGTTGCAAATTGAGAACATAGTTTCTTGTTCTGTCATCTGCCACCACTGATAGCAGCCTAACTCAGGGGTTGGCAATGTTTTGGGCAGAGTGCCAAAAACACCCGCAACCCCAACGTGCAAGACATCAGTGTGCCAGCATCATATGGCAGAGGAGCCATGCGGCACCCTATCCTTGTTGTGGCAGTGCAACCCTGGCCCCTTCCCTGCTATCTGCCCCAAAGTGTATTTGCCAAGCAAAATGGCTTTGAGTGCCACACTCTGGCACCTGTGCTGGCCGTTGCTTGCCCCTAGTCTAGCTCCATCTTCTTTGGACCCACCCTTCAAGTAGCTGAAGGCTTCTATTAAATCTCATCGGTCTTTTCTCCAGAGTAAATAAGCCCAGTTCCCTAAGCCTCTTCACATCAGTCATGTGCCCCAGCCCCCTCACCATTTTCATTGCCTTGTGCTGGACTCTCTGATTTTGTTCGCATCCTTTCTGGGGGGGCGGAACCTGGACAGAGTACTCCAGATGAGACCTCACCAGTGTCTGATAGAAATCATGACTTCCCTCGATCTACTGGCTTTGCTTCTACTTATGCAGCCTAGAATGCCTTTAGCCTTCTTTTCAACAAGGCCACACTGTTGGCTTATGTTCAGCTTATTATCTGCTATAACCACCAGGTCCTTTTCTGCGGAGCTGCTGCTTGTCGAGTTGATCTGCAGCCTGTACTAGTGCATGGGATTGTTCTGTCCTGAGTGCAGGACTTTGCACTTGTCTTAGTTGAACCTCGTGAGATTTTTTTTTGGTTCAGTCCCCAAATTGATTGAGGTCTCTCTGAATCCTAGCCCTACCCTCCAGCATATGTACTCTTCACCCCAGCCTGGTGTCAGCTGCAAATTTGCTGAGGATGCATTCCATTTTATCTTCACCAGCAACCGGGAACATATTGAACAAAACCAGCCCCAGGACCAGTCCCTGGAGTACTCCACTTGATACCAGCTGCCAACCTAGACATCAAGCCATTGATTACTACCCTTTAAGCCCGACGATCCAGCCAGTTTTCTATCCACCCTTGTAGTCCATTCATCTGACCTGTACTTCCTTCCTTAGCTTCTTGGCAAGAATGTTGTGGGAGACCGAATCAAAAGCCTTGCTAAAGTCAAGGTACACCACATCCGCTGCTCTCCCTGCATTCAAAGAACCCGTCATCTCATCGTAGAATGCGTTCAGGTTGGTCAGGTGTGACTTGTACATGGTGAATCCATGCTGACTGTTCCTAATCCCCCTTCTTCTAAAAGTGCTTAGAAGTGGATTCCTCACAGTGTGCTAAGACTATTTTGATTTACCTTCCACCTGTCCTTATCCCTAGATTCATTTGTACCCTAAAAAATAGGATAGGTGAGTAGCTGTGAATAGGTTTATTCCCTGGAGTGACTTGACATGTTACGGGTAGCCCTGCATGTAAGGAAAAAGAAGAATTTTGCGTAAATAACTTACCCAGCATGTTGTTATAATGTTTGTATTAAACTGCATCACCTTATGATGAAATGTAACGTTGGCAGTTTTTATGTAGCTGTTTATACCAGCAGGTGGGGAAACTTTACACACTAAATTTATAATCCTGTAATGGCATGTACTTAGAAACTGATAAAATAATTTCTGTACACAGTATGGATCTTTTAGATTTCTTACAGGTTTTTAATTTTTACTGAAAAGCCTCTTTCTGACTGTTAATCATCTGTGAGGAAGAAGGCACTAAAGTATTTAGCCATTCAAGCGATCCAACTGGTTGAACCCTGGATTTTTTTAAAATACTATTTAAATAGTGTTCCTCATAGTATTATTCCTTCATTAGATCAAAACTGTTATTAATTTTATAAAATGTAATAAAATGTTTTTGATTATACTATGAATAGCTGTTTTATGTCATTTACAATTGGGACTTTATCTGGAGTGCACTATGGATTAATTTTTCAGTAGAAATATTTTCATGGTGCATTCATAAAATAGATATCTGTATTTTATAAATTCTAATGGGAAACATTTTTCGTTACTTTCTATTTAAAAAAAAAAAAAAAAAGCTTTTTGCTGCAAGAAATAACATTAATTTAATACTAGAGGTATTCAGTTCAAATACCAAAGATAAGCATGCTTGTTACTGTAAAGTTTAAGAAACTGATTTTTTTTTCTGTGTATGGTAGCACTGCTTGAAATAACGTAAGGAGCATTTATGTTTTTCAGTATAAAATGGATTGGTATTGTCTGTGACTAGCCTATCTTTTACTACTTTTTAAATTTTCACCGCCTAAGAACTCTTTCTGTCTTAGTTTTAAATAATCTTAAAAACAGTTTGTGTCCTTAGTCACCAGCCTTAGAAGGCAGAGTAAACTTCCACACTGTCAGTCACCAACTGAGTTAGCAG
>NW_005842976.1:22827-47742 GCF_000455745.1 Alligator sinensis | reverse complement strand
AACAGAACTGTAAAGAAACTTTAGCCTTGGGAGGTGCTTGTGCAAAATTAACACAATGGTAGTTTTGTTATTAACTGTGCAAAAGTGGGAATACTTTCTCAAACTCAACCGAACCGTTTTTTCATCATCTAATATAAGGGTTCTTATTTGTATATGCAACGTTCAATTTGGATAACACAGATTTTAGGACTGACAATTGAGATAGATGCACAAATGCAGAGCCTTTCATTTATAGGCTACCAGAAAAAAAGCCTTTGGATCAAGCAGAATTGATATCTCAGTGATGTGCAGCAGTAGTCAGTGATCTTGGTTCAGTTTGTAGTGCATACATATGTGTGTGTGTATCCATCTGATTTTTCCTGGTCAGATTGAGGCAGGAAGCACCGTGTCATTATGGCCCATGCTGTACTTGAATGACTAAAGAGGACTTATCCAGGGATTTCAGTCTGGCACTGTTCATGACGCATAAATTGCTTTTAAGAAGAAAAAAATATACTGTGCAAGTAATTCCTTGTCTTAAATTCCATATTTTTAAAGTGTATGTATAGGAGCTGAAACTTTGGCAAATCCAGGCCTACAAGTAATTATGATTGAATCATACTTAATCTAAAAATTGTCTTTTTTAAATAAATAAAAATATATAATTCTAGTCCTGCACAGTCTGATGTTTGATGGGCGGCTTGGAGATTTCAGTCTTCTGTGACTGGTGCTGCTCTAGCACATTGTGAAGATTACAGGCTTTGACTCCAATGGGAGGGTAAATGCAGTAGCTATGCTCTGCCATTAAGTTGTCAGTCATTATGGAGAGTAGCGAAAGAATAAGAGGGATGGTAACACTGTCTTTGTGAGTTGGAATACTTTGGAGTTGTGAGACCAGTAGCAATTATTCAGATTGTTGGCTTACTCAAATTTGTTGAATTTATAAGTAGCTTTCCATTGATTATCCTTGTCCATGAAACCATGCATTTTTCATGGATTCTTGCACTGCTCCACAGCCAAGTATAGATTAACTGTTGTTGATTTCTTATCTTTGGTTTATGTTTATAGCAGAAAAAATAAGTCTGCAGGAAGTATTCTCTAAATGAAGGAATATGCTTTTTTGTCTTGATTGACATAGCATTTCCTAATACTCAAGCAGCTCTTTACTCCTGTGCAACTCTTCATCTTTTATTTATGTCCCATGAAATGCTGGGATGCAAAGTAAAGCAATATTGTGTAGTAAAGTGGCAGTGTCTAGACTAAATTTCCATATTTGCGTGTCACTGCAGCAGCATATTTATTTGCAGTTTTTGATGTTATCTGTGGTTCAGCTATTGCTAACTGCTACAGGATGCTATCTTCTTATTGGTGATAGACATGTGCTCTGAAATTCCTAGGAGGAAGCCTGTGGAGTTTGCATTTTGTCTGAAATATAGTTAGCAAAAATTAGATATTCCTTTGGTAGAGCAGTGTTGAAATGGAGTTCATAAAACATTCATAGTACAGAGCTATGTTAAGTGATCAAATTGCTGCTGAAATTTCCACTGAGATAACAAATAACATTTTACACGCATCCCATTTTAAAGGCCTATAAAGGCTCTTTAGTCTCTTAATTAATGTCTGGCCCTGTCTTGCCTGACAGGAGATAATGTAAGCCCTGAACAGTTGCCTCTCTGACATGAGGGCAAATTAGAAACTTTTTCTTCAGCTTACTGAAGAGTGGCTAGCCCTTTTTGTATGCATTTAAACCTTTGGTCTGTTCCATAGACTCTAGCTTTATAACTTCCTCCAGTAAATTTACTGTTGGACTTGAAATTGTAGTGCATCTGGGAAGTAATGTATTTCTTTCTTTCTTACAATTGTCAATCTTTAGGTACCTTTAAAAAAAAAATAAAAGGTCTGTTTTTATGGATAAGACAGTGGATTGGGTTCAGAGTGTATACCCCCTGTTGGATCAGTTCTGAAACCTGCTTTGCAGCCTTCCTGTGTGATTTTATGCAACTTGCATGGGCCTCATCCTGTAATAAATTAATTGTGGCCAGAGCACCACAAAGTGTAGTTTTCATTGCAGAACTGAGACTCATCCCTGTGCCTCAGTTCCTTCTCTGTAAAATTAGGTTTGATTATTCTTTGAAACTTTGGGGGACTTTGAGGATCAGTTCCTTGCTTTGTGGTGTGCTCTGAATATCTGCTGATAGAGGCTTGAAAATCTTCTAAATAATGTTGTTCTCTTTCCAAGTATGGGTTTGTTTCTGAAGTCCTTACTTGAGCAAAGTAGAACTGACTTTTGTCAGGGTTCTGCTTGAATAGGAATTCAAGGGTTTGTACCCCATGTTGGTCATCACTGTTTTACTTGGACAATATTGACGTCCTAGCCCAAGGATCACTCCTTGAGCCACTACCAAGGTGTATAACTCAAGTGTAAGTTTAGGAACATCTTTAATTCAGCTCTTCAGATTATTAAATTACGTTACTACTAAGCTTGAAACTCAGAATTGTGATACGGTAAAAATATTATAAACTGTGCAACCCCTCACTTTCCAAAAGCCCCTGCTCAGTAGAATTTAACTTTAATTTTTAGTAGTTATTTATCTGTACAGGTAAAATGCCTTCTTTCTCTTTTGCTGTCTGTTGTGACCCACCATCCCTGCATTCCAGGAAAACAGGACTGACCTTGTAGGTTATTGTTTTTTGCTCATAACTGAGCCAGTAAAATGCCTCTTAAGCAATATCAGGCATTCATTCCTTATATCAGTTCTGATTGTGAGATATTTGAACGTGGTAGCACTTCTGTACTGAAGAGAGCTCTGAGATCTTAGTGTAATTTTAATGTACTGCAAAATGGATGCATTTTTATTAGGGATCCTCATTTTAACATTGCTTACTAATTATTGTATGGAGGAGAATCTAGTTTATAAATCCAGATTTGGTTTGAATGAGTCTTCTGTGCCTGCATGTGCCAGATAATGAGAATCCACAGATGAGATTTTTGTTCCTGGTTTCCAGCTGCGACTTAAATGCATCTCTTAGTGATTTAAAAAAAAGAAAAAAAGGAAATGAACAGGAGGGAAGTTTTCTATATGCTTTCTGAATTGAAGTGGGACTCAAAGAGTACCTGCTACGTATGTAACATGTTAGTCATTGCTTTAAAAGCTTTTGCCATATATGTTTCTGATAAAGTAAGCTTGAGTGTTTAGCAGTAGAGTAGGCTGACTAGGAAAGTTTATGTATCCCTTCTTTGGAGATGTTCATGAAGAGGTTGAATAAGTAAGTGTTAGTTAGGGATGATTTAGTGCGGGGTGCTCAGCCACCAGCCCCTGGGCCAGATCTGTGGGGCTCTTCACACATCCAGAGATTTGGTGGTAGGGCAGCAGGCTGCAGAACATGGTCTTGGATGGTGTTGTGTCCCTTTATGGCATACAGGGCCCTGGGGCCCCAGGACCCAATCCTGACACGCAGAGGTGGTGCAGGACTTGTTTTTGGCTTGCCAGGGCCCCGTCTGATTTGGGGACTTGGACCTGCAACACTCTTTGGGCCCTCAGGGCCAAATGTTGAGCTCCAGTAGTCTGGGGGCTATGCCTGTGCTACACAATGTTTCTGCCCTTTGTGAGTTGTCACGTGGGGTTGGGAAGGGGTGTCGTGTTGTGTCGTGTCGTGTCAGGGTTTTATAAACCTTCCTCAGGAACACTGGATGCTGGCTGCCGGCAAAGCCAGGGTTTCTGAGTGGGGTGTGCCAGCGCTGCTGCAGCAACTAAAATCCAGAGGTTCCTGGCTAGGAAGTCTCCCCCCCTCATTTTGGTTGCCATATCTAGGGTGTCAGACCAATTGCCATATCTAGGGTTAAAAAAGACTCTTACCCCATGATCAGGTTGATGTGGACTTTGGAGGCATTTGCCTTCTTCTGTAAAGGGGACCATAGCCTTCTTACCTGGACATCAAGCTATTTTGATAACCCTTGCACCAACAAGGTGCTGACTGCTGTTGTTTCTCTACTTTAGCTGTGGCAAGTTAGGTTGTATGACAGGGTTGACACGTGTGGTTTTAGTAGTACTAGGTGAAACAAGATTTGTATGGGATGGTTTGGATAGGGATGATCTGCGATTCTATTTGCAGCTGTGTTGCAAAGCTCAGAGGTGAGAGAACCTTGAGGTGTGTATTTGAATAAACCAACAGAAGGGGGTCTGTAGACCTCTTTTACCACTGAGAAATGCTGATTTGCAGAATCTTACTCTTGTTTGTTCCTTTTACTGCTGTTCTGAGTGTTATTGATCTCATTACCACTTTCTCTTTCTAACCACCAGAAGAAGAAAATTTCTAAGAATGATTCATTGTTAACTTTCTGTTCAATAATTTTTGTATCCAGAGCTACTTTCCTGTTACCTTTGTGTCTGTTTAGATTTAAAGAAAATGTGTATACATGCATATGTGAAATGACCGCAAGGTCTGCCGTGTTCTTTTGCTGTAAATAGATTTGCGATCAAATCTCTTCATACTATCTTAATAAAATGTTAGGTAGTAATTCCATCATATTTTCTCGAAGCAAGCAATATTTAACTGTGTAGGCAGTTCCACTGAAACTTGCTACAGAGATTAACTCTTACAGACTTAAACTACTTTTCAAACCCTGCAAAGGTGACAAAATCTGGCTGAAAGTCATGAAACACTTTCCATTTCAAACAAACTGCAGAGACTGATTGAGGTTGCTGATCTTTCAGGAAGTTTCTGTGCTTACCAGAGGTACAATGTTAAATACAGTGACAGTCCATCGTATAGTACAAATTCAGCTTTTAAACAAGCTGTTTTCCTGTTGAGTAGCATCTGCACATAAGTAGTAGTTTAAATATTTAATTGTGTATGCAAATGAATAAATAAACTGTGTTAAGTATGCTTGGCTTTAGTTGTTGACTGCAGTATACATTAGACACGCCTAGGAAAGGCAGATTTTACTGCTACCTTCAATTATGATTTTATTTGTATTAAAGTTTAATGATTAATTCTGCTGGGGAGGGCGGGGGCACTGACAGCAAAAAAACAATGGTACAGCCAGGACAAGGGGAGGTCTAAGTTTAGTTTTCACTCGTATTTTATGTTCTTTTCAATCCCTGCTAGTTCAAGGGACATTAGCTATAACAGATGGAAAAGAAATTGCTATGGGTGCTTTTGGGTTTTTCACTCCCAAAATATATGGGAAACCTCTGATTTATATTCTGACCAGAAAGAATATTTACCATTTGGAGGCCTTGTAGGTCTCTGAATAAAGTTAAACCTCTCTGTTTCTCCTGAGAGAGAATTTAGTTAAGGGCAAGTGAAGGCACTTTATCATTTTTTTAATTTAGGTTAAATTGCATTTTTAATTAATTGCTTTCATGGTTATTTGTGCATTTCTAGATCTTATTTGAAGGCAGTTTGCTGCAGTGCAAATTGATAACATGCTTATCTTCCCATTGCTATTGTAAGGGTTTCATTTTTTCCCCTACTTAACAGAAAACTGTAGCGACGATGTTATCAGCTGTTGAACAGATGTTTGAAGGAAGCCAGGCAATATTTTTACCCTTTAACAATCATCTTGATTTTTAAAAACAATGATTGTTATAGCTTTATATAGTTGCTGCTATCTCTAGTTTAGAGGGTACTGCCTAGAAATGTTCAGAAACTAAGTTGTTCAGGACTTCTCTGCTGAAGTGCAAATATTTCAGGGCATGGGCCCTTCAAAATATATCAGTAAGTAGGCACCTTTAATCAAAATGATAAGTGAAAGGTCCACCCATAAAACCTAAAAAACAGGGTAGCTGTGGTGTCTAATCTGGTGGCTAAAGTAAAATCTGGCTCCTAGTGACTTTGGTGTATAGTTCTCTCTCTGGTGAACATGCCTTCATAGGAGCTTTCAGGGATTTTGCACTTACAGACTGTCAGTGGTGACAGTTTATTTCTGTGCTATTAGTCTGCCTCATGCCTACAATACCACTATGTGAATGTTGTTTGAACTTATGGCACTGTATAATTCAACCTTTTAAAAGATTCTCCACAGAAATCTATGGCAAAATTAAAATATTTCAAAATTGGGTCACTGTGAATAATGAATTTTTGCCACCTGCAGATAGCTTTTAACTTAATTTTGCAATTTTATAATTCATCCTACATCCCAGAGGTACCTTTATCCTTACTTTGAAAAAGAGAGAGAGAGAAGTAATGTTAGCATTCAGAATTTATTATTGCAGCTATTTTATACCTTGACACCAGTAGGGTCTAAAAGAGACATGATGATAATTCCACAGATATTCCTGATTAGAGATAATGAAACTAATACATAAATCGCTTCGCCTATATAGCCCTTTCTAAACAAATGGATAGCTATTGCACCTATAAATTATTTCCTGCTGCTTTTGTATACAACTGAAAGCCCATGAATCTAGTATAAAGCATTAAGGACAATTGTACAAAAGTTTGTTGGGGGGAATTGTATTTTGTCTTTATCCAGAATCAGTTCTAGCATGTTAGGAGTCTGGAGTATTTTGCAGGAATGAACTACAGTTTGACTGATTGACAACATAAATTGTGTATTTTATATATGCACAGTTTTGGGTTTAGGCTGTGATTTGCTCTCTCAGTAAGCCTTGGGAAATCATACCCTATAATTGTCACTATCCCAATGCAGATGCGCAAGCAAAATATCCATGCCAGCAGAAAGTTGCTTTGCAAACTACATCCTCAGCAGCATGATGTTAGTTCCAAAGATTCATTGGCATTGACTTTGGCTTTATTTCTGCTTTGGCTTCAAAAATGAGGAAGATGTCAATGGCTGGCAGGTTTAATGCAGGCAGACCTCACCATCAGCTATTTTTAATGAATTTATGCATTACTTTTTTAATTTTATTGTAGAACCATCCTTCAATTTTTGTTGCAAGGCTTTCTTCCCCAATCTAGCATGTTTTTGTGACCTGCTGAATACAGCTTTCTACTTCAGAAATCTGCAGTCAGTCTACCTTGCCTACCACGTGTACAGAATAAGGTTTGAGTAGGGGGTTAAGTGTTCTTCTTGTCCTTGCCTTTAGTCCCTTTATTATCAATCAGTAGGGCAGTACTACTGGTTACTCTGTCCACCTGCTGAAAATATCTGAAACTATCTGGTGGGAGAAGGCAAGAAAAAGAGAAGGCATTACATGATCTTAAAGTGGTTGTTTATTTACAAGGTTCCTGCTCCCTTGTTCTGAAAGCAAGGTCAGCAGTACCTTTTTAAAATGAAGTTGCGGAATAAAGGTCCTCCTTTTAGGGGAAAATGAAATCACAGTTCATAAATCTAAGAATCCTTTCTTCTCTTGCCTCAGCAGTTCTGGCAAGGAAGCAGTTAAAAGGATGCTTTGAACCCAAACTTTTCTGGTTCATCCCCACACCCTGCTGATGCTGGCTTTCCTTCCACACCCTACCAGCTTGTAGTGAACTACCTTTCATTCACCTTTAGCATGCTCAGCAGGATAGTTGCTACATTTTTTTAGATCAGCATCACTGCCACAGCCTGTTTCTGTTTATACAGTAGGCAAGATCAACGCCTGCTTCCTAATGACATTCCCTATTAGAAGATCACCTGCGTTTTTGCCAGCCGGATGATCTGTTGGAAAAATTATTTTTATGTGGGCTCTGTTGTTCTTGGTTATTTGATGTATTGGCTTCCCTCAATAGAATAAGACAGAAGTGGCTCTTGGATGCCTGTGTATTGAAGTTTCTGTTTCCTTGGAGTTGGCTTTTTTGGTGGATTAAAATGGCAGACAAACCTAGAAAAAAAATTACAAAGAAGTCTTCCTCTTTTACTTATGACCCCCGGAGAGATTCTGTGAAAGTCAGGAGACAGTCCAAGTCTCTAATCTTCAAGTCAGCTACACTGGAATTTAAGAAAAAGCGAGTGCAAGAAAGGCAGGTTTGTATCCGGTGTTTTTACTTTTCTGTTTGAATGCAGTTCCCTTGTATACAACTAATCATTTTTAATGAATACAGCGAGATATACTATTTAACAAGCAGTGGAAAAATACATTGACTTGACACCAGTGTGTGCATTTTTTTTACTTTCTGTAATGATTTCTCACTATTTTTATTAGTGTCCAATCCTTGTGACATGGGGGTTCTTTTAATGTAAAATGTGTATGACACTTGCTTGTAAAGTACCAAGATTGTAAATTTTGACTTTGAAGATGATCATATGAACAACTCTGGTAAACTGGTCTGAAGCATAAACAGAAAAAATTAAGAAGTTTGGTAATCAGTGTTTCTATTTATATGAAAACTGCTTCCTTGAGTTTTCTTACTTGGTTGAAAAGTACTAGACCAGTAGCAGTAAGGGCTGAAGTATTTTGTTTTTTCACAGAACAGGTAAGGCAAGTCAGTAACAGCACCTGTTTTGGAAAGAATAGTTGCTAAGTTCAGATGGCAGTTTAAGAAGAGCACTGTAGCTGATAATCTGTAAGAAGGAGCTGAGGTTGACATTCCTTTGTCTGTCATTCTAGTACAGGCAGTCCTCGGACTTATGGCACAATTGGTTACTGAAAACTGTGTCTTAAGTCAAAACGTTGTAACTCAGAACTTATTTTCCCATGGGAAACAATGTTATAAATGGGGGATTGGTTCCTGAACCAAGGCCCAATTACTCTATTTCACCAAAAATAGCCCAGAATTTTGTACTCAATCAATTATAGATGAGTAATATAGCTACATTAATGTGTTTATATTGTAAATAGCAATCATATTGATTTGGAAGGACTTATTTGAGGTGACCTTGCTGGACTTTTGAAGGGTTCTTGGTTGGAGTCTTCCCAGGAGTCTTGGCTGCAGGTTTTTCTGGAGTCTTGTCTGCTTTCTTAAAGAAAGTGTCCAAGGAAGTTTGGACAGATGTTCTCCAGGGAGATGGACAATGCAGTGCCCTTGTTTGCTGGCGTTGAATCAAGCATTGCAAAGTCGAAACTGACATCAGAAAGTTGAAACAGGTTGTCAATTTATAAATGTTGTCAGTATGAAACATTGTAACTCAAAATGTTGTAATTCAAGGACTGCCTGTAGTGATTAAATGGTAGTTTCACAGAGTGGTAGTGAAGTGTTGATTTTACATACGAAACAAGTAAGTGACGTAGGTTTAGACATCAGTTTGTCAAGAAACTTTGATTTCATCCTTTGATTTTCTATTTATCATTTTAGTTGTATTTTTATGAAGTCAGCAATGTACTTGCTTAAATGTATGCATAGTAGGACCCAGGTTTTTCACAGGACTAGGTCTGAGTGCTCTGTGAAGACAAGGATGTGCCAGTGCTGTGTATACAGCAGTAGCAAACAGGTGTGTAGGACTGATGAAGTGCTCCAGCTGTTTGCTCTGTCTTTTATTTCAAAGGATGACGCCTCTCCAATCAGCTGGGTAGGACTGCAGCTGTGGGAGTGTCAGGCATGTTCCAGTTAACCTGAGAAGTGGTGACCTTTGAAGTTAAAAACTTCAGCGTTAGCTGAGACGCTTGCCTTTTAATTTGGCAACCAGCTGCAAATTAAGTGGATTGTGAACTACCCAGATGTGAATGATCCTGGTTCCTGAGACTATCTGACTGAAGTGCACACTCCTGCACGCACACCTTCCCCTCCCCACCCCCTGATAGACTAAAATATGAAAAATATTTGGAAAAAAGAGGTATGAAAAATGAACTGTACAAAAAAAGTGTATAGTACAGATGATTTTCATAAACACTTATAAATATGCCCAGTTTTTTCGTTGGGAGCATTAGTGAAAACATTATTTTAGACAGGCTAATTTTGTTCTCCTAGTGCCACTCATTACAGTTTCATAACTTGAGTGAGTTGGGTTTATGTGAACTTCATACCTATTTGAAGTTTAGTATTTGATTAAATGCTAGTGTGTGATTAAACATCTGTTTTAGAAGTACAGTGACACGTTTGATTGATCTTGAAATAGTTTTAGGTTACTTTTAATATAATTATCCTTGGAAACATGCAGTGTTTGCTCAAGCTATGAAGTACTCAAACTGTAAAGTACAGATAAATGGTAGAATCATTGTTCTAGCCTCTAGTATCCTTACCTTTGCTTTTAGTTTTAACTGAAACTCATTGTTTCGTATTAAGGAGTGGAAGACATTTTGGTTTCCTAAATTAGCAAATAAGTGATTTATGTTCAGTTAAGTTGCAGCCTATGCTTCGAGAAAAAGTGTAACATGTTATCTGTATATGTATATATGACGCATTACAACTGTGTGTGTGTATGTATGTATATGTGTATGCATGCTACAGATATGCTGTGCAATGTAATAGGAAAGATATAAAATCTTGAGTGACACCTATACAAGTATTTGTGTTAATAGGCATGGAAATGGAGAATGACTACCAAACTGATGTGTAAATCATTAGACTTATAATAAATCAATGCAAATCAGTGTGGTACCATTGGTATGTTGGGTCTTACTGAACTGAGGTATTTTGTAGTAAGTTTTTCTTTGGATGATTGCCATGGCTATTGTATGACCTCTAGTGGTCAAGAAGGAATAATTTTACCCTAGTGAAATTGAATTATTTTTCTTTTTTTTAAAAAGAAACATATTAATGTAATACTTTAATTATGTAGGTATGCTAAAACCTCATTATTTATAAATGAAAAGATACTAATTTGCCTTAGGAAGCAAAACATGCTATAATTTTGATCTCAGAACCAGTGGAATAAGTTTTTGCTGTAGTCTATCTTTATATAGTATTGTACTAAATTCAGTGGAAACAACCAGTTTCAGAATTGTAGTAATCTTAATAATATTTTACTGTTTCTTTTAGTGCTTTGGTTTTGGCTCTGAAATAGGGACCTCTATAGTGTTCAAAGTAACTTAAACCTGGAATCAGTCTCTTCAGGATTTGTTACTTTCATGTCTAAACATTTCGTGCTGGGAATTTAATTTTTGGAGATCACCTGTACTTGTTATGTTTATGCTATGATTTAACATGTTGCAGCATAAATGTCAAAGTCGCTACACATGCATCCAATGTAAGGCACCATAAAATGGCAGACCAGCCATAAAAGTACTCCACAAATAATATTATTATGGCTAGTTTGTATGGTGCCTTAAACTAAACGTGTAGCATGCTCATACCCTGGGGTACCCCAGGGGAGATGTCTGACAATCAGCTGATTATTGAAATCAGCTCTGGACTGCCCTGGTCTCCATCCCATCTGATGATGTTATGGTTAGCACTCGCCTTGGGCAGCCCTTGTCTCCAGTAGGCCAGGGCCTGCCCCATGGCCAGTGCTGACAATCAGTTGATTGTCAGCCCTCGCCACCAGTACAGTCTCAGTTCTCCAAATGGGCTCAGAACTGCCCTGCTGGGGGTTAGGGGAGGGATCAGAGGCTGCAGGTGGGGATAGCCGAAGGACTTCTCCTGCTGGGGAAGTGAAACCCCATGTCTGGTACTTGCAGGCCTCAGAGGCTACCTGTACAGGGAGTCAAAGGGATTCCCCAATGGCGGAGGAGGCTTTAAACCAAGCTCTGACCTCTTGGGCATAAGGTTTAAAGAACCCGCAGGTGCAGCCTTTTGGCTCCTGCTACTGGGTATGGGGTTTAAAGTCTGGTGGAGGAAGACCTTGAACCTGTTGGGGTTGAAAATTAGCTGATTGTTGGCCCTGGCCCAGACAGCTCCAGGTCTTGAACTGGACCCAGGGCAGTCGGAGCTGGGTCTGTGGGCTTCTGGCTTTCAAATTGTTGTACAAGACGGGCAGCTTTTTTAGCTGGCGGGCCGCTTCAGGAACTTGGGGAAGCTGTTGGAAGTTGGGCTGCTGACCTGGCCCGGTGCAGAGGGCTGTTGATACTATCCAGCTTGGCCCCATCACCCCCAAACCCACCACTGGGGTCACTGTACAGAGCGGGTAGGTGGGGTCTCCAGGAAAACCAGCTCGGTCCCCTTTGGGCAGGGTGCGCTCAGCCAGGTGGATAGGCTGGGGCTGTGGGAAGGTGGGGAACAGCACCTGGGAGCTGGAGCTAGGATTGCAAGGTGGTGATAGTGCACGTCTGGGGCCCAGGGCAGAGCTGCCATTTGCTTTCCATGCAGCAGGGACATGCAGGCCCTTGGCCCCATGCTGTCACCACCCTGTCTGCGTGTCCTGGTCCCAGACACTGCTCCCTGCCTGCCTGCAGCCTCATCTTATCTGCCCAGCAGAGTGCACTCTGCCTACAGGGGACCTGGCTGGTCTTCATGAAGACCCTGCCTGTCTGCCTGCTCTGTCTGGTGCCCCCAGGGCTTGGGGCAGGACAGACTGGCTGGGGTGCCGTGGCAGTGGGGCTGGGCTGGTAGCAGCGGAGATGCTAGTATCAGCAGCCAGAAAGAGCTGCTGCTGGGAAGTCGAGTCCCGTAGCTGCACTGTCTTTTGCCCGGCTGTGTCTGGGGTGGTAGGATCAGCTGCACGCACAATGGCTGAGCTGCACCCCCATACCTGGGCCGACTGAAGAGGGGGACCTACTGCAGTCCAGATAGAATCCCTTGGCAAGCTGGACCTGGCCCACAGGCCTTATTTTGCACACCCCTTGTGTAAGGGCTGTGGGGCGGGGGGACCTATAATACCTATAATCCCAGTTCCCCCTGTCCTGGCAAATATTAACAGCACAATTTGGATCTGATTCCAAAATTATGCCTCTTGCCATGCATGGCATGGCATGGCATGATTGTTAGGATTGGGGATCAGATTCAATCATGTCGCTGAACAAACGTACCAGGGGCCTGAGTAACATGCATGTGTACCCATTGTACACAGAACATTAATGCTTTTCTCATTCCATCATCAAAGTGTTGAACCTTGCTGGAGAGTTCTGAGTGTGCCCTGACTTAAAATAAATCAGGCAGATCGGCAAGATTTAGGTAGCTACACAACTAATTAGGTCCTAGGACTTAGATTTAAAACAAAAATGCTTTTTACCACCTTCGTATAATTTTTCTTACTTTACTGAACAGTTTAATTTTTATGTTAAAACATGTATAGTGATACTTTTACATACAATATCAATATACCTCTAAATGGATCAAACCTGAAATATGAATAAAAACTTGAGAACATTTGAAAATCCAGGTACCATATTCTCTGAACGGGCAGTTGCCACCAGTGGTACACAGACAATCTGTCAGTGGTATGTGTTAACAGATTTATCATAATTCCTTTATATGACAAAAATTTGTTGGTGATACTTAAGGTTGTATTGTTTTAAATTGGTGGTGCGCTATCTGTCAGTTTGGGAGCCACTGTTCCAAATAATAGCCGGGTTGTAGTGGCTGCAGTGCAAGCTGTGACTGTCTCTCCTTTTTTACTTTTATCTACTGGAGTTTATCTACTGGAGTTGAACTCTGCAAGACTGGAATGTGTAAATGATCTCACCAATCATTTGATGCAGTCTGTCTAGATGTTCCCCAACCTTTGCCCAGTTTGTGGAGATAATCCTTTCCGAGTCCTCATATTCATGTGAATCATCCTTTTAATCTTGAGCAACACCTGCAAACACTTTAAGCCTCTGGAGCAAGTTTAGATTCAAGAATTAAAGCTGCTTTAAATTGTTCATAGTCTTAATTGTCCATCTGGCTGCAGGCCTGTATGGCATTATTTTGTACAAAAATATGTGCCACTCCTTAGGGAAATGTTATTTAAATCTTAAACTTTTTCTGGAAGCTGGTGAGAGACGTGTTGATATCCTTGCTCTTTAAAGTAGGGCAATAAATTAGCATCTGTGCTATGGCATTGATATTCTGTGTTGTTTCTGTGGTTTCTTCTTCTGGATCCTGCTGACTTAAGGAACTTTATTTGCATGGGTCCATGATCTCTCCTGGCAGTCATTGAACTGTACTCCTTCCTAATGCTTTGTACCATAATTTCTCTTTTGGTCACTCCAGTACAGAAGGATAGTCAGCACTACCTTTATCTTTTTTGCACTGTGTGACTTGCTGGCTCTTTCTCAAAGTGTTCACAGTTCATTTTACTTGGCTGTCTTTTCCTATGGTCTTGTGGTAGGATACCAGCCAGTTTTTTCTCTTGTTTTTTCCATTTACATCCTTGCTTTTGCTGCTGTTGTCACTATTTGGAAAATCCACACTTCCTCTAATATTCATACATGGTACAACTAATATGCCATGGTTTCCAGACTAGTTGTAATTTATTGTAGGGTCTTTTTGGAGTCCTGGAGTAAATGCTACCCTTCCCCTCCCTGGATGACTTGCTTGTGCCTTTATCTTGGAGCAAATTTCAGCTGTTCTCTCACTTAAACTGAATCCTGAGCTAAAATACTGTATTTGGTCACCAGGTCTGAGTTGGAATACCTGTTCTTTCCTTTGGGAGTGTGTTATCAATAGTATACAGTGATCAGACGGCATTTTTGAAAACTAAATAAAACTATAGAACAAGGGAATGTTTAAAAAACTAGAGGGAACAGGACACTTAGAAAAGTATTTCAGCCAATGATCAATCCATGCACATATCTACCGTACCATATTTACTTTATTCTAAGGTAACTTCTCCCCAATTTAACATAGAAAACCCTTCATCTTAGAATGGAGTATGAGGTGGTGAGCAGATAGGGAGCTGCTGCAGCCCTGGTTCCATGCTGTTGCTTCTGCTCCTTGGCCAGGCTGGTGCCAGAGTCAGCATGCACTCTGTGTCCTAGACTGAAATGGGGACAGAGCCTGCTGGTGGTGGAAGAAGTTAAGCAATGGAGGCATGGCTGCAGGGAAGGGAGATGGAAGTGAAAAAGGACCTAAGGCAGGCAAGTGGTGTGGGGAACAGATGGTGTGGGGCAAGGAGCAAGAGTCATCCTGTTTGGCCTCCCCTACTACTGCTTTTCCTAGGGGGACAAATTTAAGATGGCCGTCCAGTAATTACAGTCATTAGATTCTGTACATGGAAAATTATAACAAAATTATACGTTTTCTATATATAGATTCTAATTATTGCAGGGTCATCTTAAATTCAAACTAGTCTTGGGTTTGGGTAAATCTCAGATATAAAAATGCAAATGCCTTAATCTAGCCAGCCTAAATTCTTCAGTCATCAGTGGGATTTTCTCTGCATCTAGTTCCATCATGAAGAAACCTTTGCATTGGCTCTTTAGGGAGGGTTCTTTTTTAAACTTTCCTATAGATTTTTGTTACTTCTGATCCTGGGATATGCTTCTTTCAGTCTAAAACAGTTTTTTGTAGGGTGACTGTGAAGAGTTAAAATCAGCAGCACTAGTAGTTTGGGCTTTACCTTTAAGTGTTTACCAAGGATTGGCTTACCCTGCGCTATTCTTTCCATTCCTGCCTGGCTTCACTGATGGGGCATTAATATTCAAATAAATAAATTCATACAATTAAAGGCAAATAACCAGATCAATGTATGGTAGTCATAATTTATTGCAGAGCAGCTCAAATTGGTTGCAGTTGTATTTCTGGATAATGAAGTGGATCAGCTATGCTGCAACATATTGTGGCACAGCTAATTAGTTTCATGCGGTGAAGTCTATTTCTAGCCTAAGCTCATAACTTTTTTTTTTCCTCTCCTATCTGTTGAATCACCTGCAACTGAAGTATGATGATATTCACAGGCTCATGTTAAAATTTGGTTTACTAAAAGAATATCTTAGACTCCACTCCAGGAGTCTTCACTTTGCATGATATGGAGGTCGAAGTGAACAACTGGGACACTATAGGCCAATTAGTTACTTGATAAAGAAAGAAAAGGGTGTTTAGATATTTTTGCAAAGGAAAGGAAGCTTGAAGACTATTAAAAAGAAGTTATAGGAAGTGGCAAGGTTGAGGGAACAGGTGGCATGAGGCTTCCCCACCATGATAAATACTTGCAAATACCAGAGCAGGCTCCATACCAGCTATGGACCGACTGCCCAGAGGAGTTTTCTGTCTATTGACTCCTGTGTGAAATTCTGTGAATTATGAACTTTCATTTCTATCCAGGAGAACTTTTACAATCTTTTCTCCAATGCCTAATGAAGGGTGTTTGTGCCTGAAAGCTGGCAATTATATAAATAAATAAATAAATAAATAAATAAAACTTGTTGGTCTAATAAAAGATATCATCTCTACTATGAGTCCGGATTGCCTTTCCTCTAGATCAGTACGGTTACAACCTGGATACCTGCACATACCAGATACACTGTTGGAGTATGACTGTTCTTAATTCACTCCCAATTTTTATGCTGTAACCTTAGTGTTCTGATTTAAGGTTCTCTTGCCAGTGTCTACTACACAAGCTGCGTCTCACCAAAGAAAAATGAAAATCAGGTGTAGGAAGGGCACATAGCAAATTAAAAAAAAAAAAAAAAAAATCTTAATTTTATTAAAATTTCTCTTTATTTTCTTCTCTTTCTGCCCATTGTCATTTACAGAGGGAAAATCCTTGCTTGACAGTCTCTAGGGTGGTATTAAATAACTTTATTGGGGAAAAGAACAAGTTGTTGTAAGTGTAAGCTCTCAGGATTTGTTCAAATCTGATCTGGGTTCTTTTAAAGATTAAACCATACGTGCCCAGAAAGGAGAAATAGTGTGTGAGTGTAACAGTATCATCAAAGATTTTAAAAAAAATGCAGCTTCTGCCTGAAATGCCTGTAGTTGTGTTGCTGGGAAAAATCACTGGCACATCAAGACAATTAGCTGCTCTGGAACCTGGCAAACCTTTACCAGCATGAAGCTGCTCATGCATTCTTTTTAACTTTTACAATGTTCAAATTAAGGTTAGATTAGTCCTAGCTGGCTGACTAACAGGAGGCAGAGAGGAATTGTGGGAGGAATAAAATGGGGGAAGGACACTGAGAGGATATGAAAATACTTATTAGTAGCATTTCAGGATTTCCCAGTCACCTCTATGGAGATGGTGGTGCCATCTGCTTTCCTCTGCTTGTCTGATTTAGAATGCCTTGGAAGGAAAGATGAACATGCAGTGTCATAAATTCTTGGATGTTGATACATGGTGGTTGTAGTCATTATTGTGACCTTGCTTTGTGCCTGCTTGTGTAGTGTTTCCAGGTGTTTTGTAGAGTAGTAGTATTTTATTTTTCTTTCCAGAGGAAGTGGCAATCTTGTACCACCATCATGTACTCCCATGCTAAAGATATTTAAGTATGTTCACTAGAAGTCTTGAAAAACCCATCATCAGCTGTTCTTTTCTGCTTAAAAAAAAGAAAAAAGAAAGAGCTTGTTTTTGTCAAGTTTTACACGTCCTGTATGTTTCTTGGGACTAACATATCTTTTCACCCATTCTCTGAAGTATTAATGTTATAACCAAGGTAGGGTTTAAGAGAACAACTAGTTTCTCAGTCTCAAAGAGAAGAGTTACTAACAGAACTTAATATACCCAGTCGCTTAACTTCTCCATCAGATCTTTTCTTGGCTTTTTTATGTACAACCAGATAGCCTAGCCAGTAAATCCAGGTATTCAGGATACTGATAGGAACAACACTATATTACTCCAGCCTTTGTCAAATTGGGGAGTGAAATTTAAGTGTTCAATTTTAGACTCGGCAATACAGTTTTGCACTAAACTCAGAGTAAAAAAGGGGTGTTAGGTTACTGATTAGTAAGCTAATAGTTAAGAAACTTGCAACTACTTGTAAAAGTTCAGGCATGAATTATTTGTGTATGACAGTCAGCTAAAAGATGTCAAGCTGATGGAATTCAGTGCTAGCGTAAAATTGTGTATTTTCTATAAAGCTTGTTCCAGCAACACCAGTTTACTGTGTTATGATTGATTAATGTTTTTGAGTGTTTCCTTAAAATATCTACCATGTAAATACAGGCTTAGGACCAAGAAGAACCAGAAACTCGATCAAAATCCCTCAGATTTTAACTGAAATATTTGGTCACATTCCATTGTTATAGAGAAAAACATGAAGATTTTGCCAAGATTCTGTGATAAATTCTGTAGTCTCATGGTAAACTATGAGACTACATTTTCTGTTTCTCTTGCTTTTTGTTTGTTTGTGTAATTGGAAAGTGTTGTTGGGATAAGAGCAATTAGAAAAAAAAAACCCTGGGCCGCTAATTTTACTATAATTTTTAATTAAGAGTCTTGGTTGTCCTCACTGGCTGGCCACTCCAATGAAAGAGGGAAGGAATGTGAATTCCTTGCAACAACTGCTGGACCTGCTAACTGACCTTAATTTGCACCTTTGCCTTCCTTTTGGCTCCTTGGCATGGGTGGGAGTTATTTCCCTATGAGTGTTATAATATTTTTTTTTAACAAGAGCGGGTATACAGAATGTAAGTGTACTTCTGCTTTTGTACGTTTCAGGGATATAGTTATATAGATATATAGATATATAGAGACCATGGCTTTTTCAAGAGTTGGAGGAGTTGGCTCTTAGAGTGCTCCACAGAGCTTTATTGCGTTATGGAAATAATATTTGAATGCTTCATATTTTAGATGGTTAAGTAATGTGTATTTAGTATTACATACTTTAGGGGAAAAAAGTGATGCAAAATACGTATACCTCATTCTGAAGACGGAGCGAATGATTCAGCAAGCATTACCTTTTAACAAGTTCACGAGCTCCCTGTATTTAAAAAAAAAAAAAAAAAAAAAAGAAAAAAAGAAAAGAGCCTCGGTGTTAATGTTGTAAAAATGTCATTATCAATCACATTTCCAGCTAATAAATGTGTCATTTTTAATAGTTTATTCTTCTGTTGGTTGGTATGAGAGGGGGGAAAATGACACGCTTTACAAGATGTTGCTTTTAATGCCTTGTGACAAAAATGGACAGAAAAGTTAAAATTAATTATATAAAAATGTGTCCCTTGGCTCAAAGCATATTTCTCAAATTGAAAAGAAGGTGGGATTTTTGTGCTCTCAGCGGTTTTTTTTTTTTTTTTTTTTTTGTCATTTGAACTATGAATTGATCATAGAGGTAATAAGATGGGGAAAATCCAGTGGGAGCTCTCTGATTTCATATGTGGTGCAGTTCAAGCACTTTTCTTTTGATTTGTGGACTGTAATTTTCACTGACAATATTAGCAGCTTTTAGAAGATGAGCCAGTGATAAGTGATATCCATCCAACTGTATACTGTTTTATTTGACTTCAGCCTAATGGTTGTAGTATCTCTCTGATTTGAAATACTATAAATCTGAATGGTCAGTCATCTGTTGTTGAAAATAAACAATAAGTAGTGACATGGTGATGTCAGCAATGCTACATTGTACACTGTTGTCCTAAGAACTTTGTAGCAGCTGTTATGCAATACTGTTAATTTTTGTGATGCACATCTGTCTGAACTAAGCTCTTTGGAGAAAATGAAATTATGAAAGACCAAAAAAATACTGTTTGGTAGCTGTTTTTTCCCTTTATTTCCGTTTCTAGTATTATCACGTTGACAGTATCGCATGATTAGTGGCCTTTGTGATAGACCCTACAGGGGGGAGGTTGAGAGAGCTGAATCTCTTCAGCCTTCACAAGAGACGGCTGAGGGGAGATCTTGTGGCCGCCTATAAATTTATTAGGGGAGGTCAATGGGGAATAGGGGAAGCACTGCTTACTAAGGCGCCCCAGGGAGTGACTAGGAATAACGGGTGTAAACTAGTTGAGAGTGGATTTAGGTTAGATATTAGGAAGACATTTTTCACAGTAAGGGTGGCCAGGATCTGGAACGGGCTTCCAAGAGAGGTGGTGCTATCACCTAGCTTGGAGGTCTTCAAGAGGAGGCTAGATAGTCACCTGGCTGGAGTCATCTGACCTCGGTCCTCTTTCCTGCCAGGGGCAGGGGGTCGGACACGAGGATCCATTGTGGTCCCTTCCGACTCTACAATCTGTGAATCTTTGAATTTAGAGAGACGCTTTAATAAAATCTAGTAAGCTTTTTAAACTTAGTTTTGCCCATTCATTTTTAAGAAAATAAGGACATCACTAATAACTTCAACAGAATTAACGTTTTCTTTCAGTGTGAGACTCTAAAAACAATGCGCGGGTTTCCCCATTTATTTATAATACCAGAAAATAGAGATTATGAAAATGATAGCTAGTGCTGATTTTTTTTATCAGAAAAAAGATGGCTTATTGAGACCAAAGCTTTATGTGGAAAGATGCCAGTTGGATTTAACTTGTCAGGAAAATGCATCACAGATTTAGGATGAAATATTCCTGTCAAAATTAGGGCAGGAGGGAGGAAACTGAAATGAGACTGGTGATTGGAACACTGATTTGGGATCTTCTAGACTGGGGGAAAAAGACCATGGTATAGCAGGACTATAATTTAGATCTCTTGCATCTACCCAGAGTTCCCCAATCACCTACTGTGTATGGATAGTGGGAAAGTGGAGGGTCACGTGCTGATTTGTGAAGTGGTCTTAACTTCTTCAATCCAGACTGGGCTAAAACAAATCATCTGTCCTTTCCCTCCACCTGCCAGATCCATTCATGCCAACATTTCAGTGGCAAACTGAGAAGTTTTTCTTGCATGAAAAAGTTAGTATAGGAAAGTATTTAATAGATCTTTACTTTATAATAAGAAGTAGTAACTGGGTAAAAAAATCTTAAGTACCATACGACCAGGAAGCTCTCAGCAGACTGCCCTTGGAACCTAACCCACTTGGGACATCTCCTGTAGAACCGTTCAGGTAGACCAGTCCTTTTTCAGAAAACAAAAACCAACCCTTTCTGTTTTGTTAAAAAGCAGGCAAACAAACAAAAAACCCTCAAGGCTCTCAGGCTTTTTATACGTTGTAGCAAAACACAGAAATCTTACTTAAAAATCTTTGTTCTACTTCATCAGGTCCTCAAGTAAGGGGACACGCTTAGCTGAATTTTAATAAAATGCTGTAGTCCTTTCCGCCATTAGTAATTTGGAGTGTTAATGGCCATGTTAAAATGAGATATCTTTATTTTGACAGTTGAACGGATAATTAATGTAAGACAAAAATAGTCCCTTGCAAATATTTGTTTAAGTAGTCACCTTTTAATCCTTTTGAAATATGTTTCCATTTAAGCAGCTGTCAAAGAATGCCTTTTTTCTTATAACCCTAACGGTGCTCTCCAGAGTGATAGCTAAGCATCATTGTTTCAGGTTATTGCATTGCTTGTAGGACAATAATAGTGAATGCAGATGGGAGTCTGAGGAGTTGGTCTTCATCTTATCAGCCCACTGCAGCTGTTTGGTTTGAGAGAAGGTGGTAGGATGTTCACACTGACAGTTGTTTATAGACCTTGACCTATGTGGCTTATGTAAAAACTGTTACAAAATGGTACTTGTAGTGGTTCATTTGCCTTTGTAGGATTATTTTCTGAATAGCTGAAAATGTTAATATGATTATTTCCATAACAACAAAGAACCATGTAGTATGTGTGTGCACACTGCTTCTCTGTGCCCTGCCCCCAAAGGTGATTTAAAAGAGAGTAATCTGAAATAACTGGCACATACAGAGTTAAATTCTTTCTTTATTGTGTCATTGGATTAATATTGTCTTCTCAAATCCAGTGGCTAAGAATTGATGACTTTTAAAAAAGCTTCTGGGACCCCTGATGCACATACTTAGGTATACATTAAAAAAAAAAATCAAGCCTTTTCTCTGTTACATACCAAAGATACATAACCAAGATCTGGAAATCTGGGGTACCTGAAGACGTTATAGATGATGCTGTAGGGGTTAACTGTGGAAATTTTCAGATTAATGCACATTTTTATTCTTACCCTACTTAGAGTTGTATAGGAATGGTGCACATGAATAGCACCAAAATGTGTTCATACTGTATTTTATGCTTAAAAATGTTAGCATTAAGGGTTTTAACCTGCTGTAGGATTACAGTTTATTTTTTGGGAGTTGCTTCATAATGTAGCTGTCCTTGCTGTTCACATAACTTATACATTTGACAAGCAGCCATGAATCTGGGCGAATGGGAATAAACAGGCTCGTCGTAAATTCCACAGTGAACATACTTTTTGCCTGCCAAAATAGGAGTGGGGGCTACTCTGTATACTGTTGAGTGTACCTTTAGGTGAACCTCTGAGTCTTTGCAAGTAGTGTGGATATGACTTTAAAAGTGTGCTTGTTTATATCATCTGCTGAAAGTGTCACATGATAGACACTTTTGTAGAGTTCACTAAGACCATTCAGATATTCCCTGGACTGTTACTACTAGACTAAACATTTACTACACTTTTAAGTCTATATGTCAGTGCATTTAAAAAATTTTTTTGTAAGGATGCTATATGTCTAAAAATGTTTGCTTTATTAGTGTGATTTTTCTCCAATTAGAGTATTTGTAAATACCCCCCACTACCCAGTTTTTGTGCTTTATTTCACAATGGTTCTTTATTTGCATGCTTTTGTGATGGAAAGGAAGTTATAGAGTTTGGTTTTTGAACCTGATTCTTTTCACTCAAGTCAAGGTGTATAAAACAGGGTTTTAGTCTGACCTATTCTAATAAGTAGCAGTCACACTCGATGCTTTGCTCTAGATAAATTGTCCTGAGGATATTGGTTTAGTTTTATCCCTTTTTTGCATTGTTCAACTCCATTTAATGTGTAGATTAGAATTGGAAAAATGAGTTTTTTCTTTAAAACCTGTGTTAACGTACAGCATGTAACATGAATGTCATTTCTGTTTCTTCTTCAATGTTTTTCTCATGTGTTCCCTTTGCCATTTAGTTGCTGATATTTTTAAAAAAATTTTAATTGAGCTAAGTCATCACCATGAAGCTAATTTAATGAAGAACGTTAGTGAAAAGGCATATTGTTCTTTTTCTATTGGAAGAATTATTTTTATAGCCATAGTAACCTTGGTGGAAAAGATGAGGGAAAAGATTAATTGAACTGAGATTTAATTGACGAACAGTCTTTGCTATTTCCATTATAATGTTGATTCAGTAAGTAAATTGATAAGAGTATTTGTTACCAAAAAAGATTTAAGTTAATGGAAGAAACTTGGGAATAGATTGAATGGTGACAAGGATATACATTTCAGTGTAGCTAAAAATTCTTTGCGGTTGTTTGAATAATTTTATCTTGATCTAGTAGAATTCTCCTTTAGAATACAAATATGAGCAGAGGTCATGAAACAGCACTGTATATTCAGGAAGAGGTAGATTATCAGGAAATCATGCCCATAGGATACACAAAGAAGAATATATGGGTTAAAAATCATGCTAGAAAAGGTCAATAAAGATGTTTTTATAGGAATTGTAGGGTAGTTTTTGTTATAGACCTCCAGCTTTAGACCCGGAAATGGATATGGAGTTAAAATCTCCTGAGAACTTTACCATATTTACTTGCATCCAAGTCTACTTAGAATTTAAGACTACTCCCAAATAATCAGATTCTGTATATGGAAAATTATGTTTTTGTTATTATCTTCCATGTATAGAATCTAATTATTCCTCTTAAATTTGTTCTCATCCTTTCTGTTGTGGTTTGGAAAGTAGCAGCGGGGAGGTAAGCAACAGGAGGGTCAGGCAGCCTGACCTCTACCCACCCCCACCACCAGTCCATTCCGGTACTGGGCTTCCCCTGCCATTTCCCTCCCACACCCCACTGCTGGGCCCTCTGCACCATGCCAGGTCTCGTGCTCCTGGGTACCTCACTCTGATGCCTCTTCTGACTTCAGGTTACTGCATTTTCACTTAAAAAAAAAAAAAAATTATTCTAAGAGGCTTTATTTCTGCCATGATGAATTGCGCAGGTGCGGGGGGAAGCTTCATCTTAAGTTAGAGTAAATATGGTAGTTATAGTGGGACAGGATATTCAGAATAAACAGAAGATTTACGAGTAATGGAAAAAAAAAGGTAGATGAATCGGGACTTGCTATGGGCAAAGGAATCCAGTGAGAACGTGTTAAGATTTAGAGACCTGTGGCCCATTGTAGGGTGGTGTTGTATTGTAATGTGTTTGTGTAGAAGAGTTTTTAAATAGGCTGCTTTTAGGGCTCTTTAAATGTCTGGTTACCTACAAGTGCAGTGCAGACAACATTGTTTAGATTAGTATTCTCGTAAAACAGCTGAAAATATTGAGTTTTTCAGGAAAGAGACAGTGAATCATGGTTGATATTCAGTAGACCAAAGTGATGAAGAAAGTATCAGTCTTGACATCATTTATAAGTCCCTGGAGCAAATTCCAAGTTTTACATGTTTGTTTGCAATTTTAAGGGAAGACAATAAATGCATGAGTGAAGTAAGACATAGCCTAGGCAATGCTCATGCTGTGCTAAAGTATTTGAATGTAATATGGATGAGTAGAAAGATGACTAACAAATGAAGACAAGATTGATAAACCAATTGGTATGGCCAATAGCAATATACAGCTGTGAAAGTTGAATGTTTATGGTGGGGTTAAAGAAAAATTTACATGGATTTGCTGTGATATTCCAGAAGAATATATTCAATATTTCCTGAACCCCAAAAAGATCTAACAAGCAAGTACTCAGTAAGGTTGGAACCAGACGTGAACTGATGCAATTGGTGAAAAAAAGAAAATGGAATAGTATGGGCACTTTCTAAGAACAGAGGAAGCTAGCCTAGAAAAGGATTCATTAAAAAGCTATGTGCTAGGGTTGAACAAGGAAGAAGTGATATGTAGGTAGATAGAAAACTGGACTGGATTATATATAAATACAGTGGTGAGGCTGACGGAAGACAAAGCCAAGTGAGGGGTATTTGTATTTTTGTGTATGATCCTTTTGATAAGAATGACTTGTTTGCAGATACAGGACACAGATACCATATTTAATGAAATATAAGACAGTCCTGATTATAAGATGGCCTGACAATAATTAGATTCTATATATGGTAAATTTATAATTTGACTTAATTTTCCAGATATACAATTTAATTATTGGAGGTTTGCCTTGAATTTTGTCCCCTTTCCACTGCTACAGCAGGGAAAATTAAATGAGGGGTGGGGCTGGCAGCCCCTTTGCTCTCTTCCCCCCCCCCCCCCCCCCCCTGGCCCCACCCCCTCCCCCCGAGGC
>NW_005842976.1:19749-22794 GCF_000455745.1 Alligator sinensis | reverse complement strand
CCCCTTGTTCCCTCCCCCCCCCCCCCCCCCCTTGGTCAAACCCTGCTCTCCCTGAGGACATGGAAGTGAAGAACAAATTAAAAAAAAAACTGACCTTGAAATAAACTTAGCTGTAGCAATTTACATATAATACCCATAGACTTGGTTCACCCCAAAATGATACATTTTACCTTTTTTTGGCACTACTGCAAGTTTTAGCATAAGTACTCCATAAATACACTTTTAAGTAGTACTTTAGCACCTATTTAGTGTGAGTACAAATTGTGCCTGGTGTTAGTCCAAAGCCAAAGGGCTCATGATTTACCATATATTTCATTGGGCTGGGCCCCAGCCTAGTCAACAGCATTTCAAGCCCTGGTGACTGCACAGTTCAGCCTTGCTCAGAATGTACGTGTATAATCCAGACTATCTCCCACAAAGGATCTATGTGCTAATTAGCCCCCATTTATACCTGAACTTGGTGTTCTTGTCTCAAGTCCTGGGATTCTCTGAAAAATTATATGCAGATAAGATGCAGGGCAACCCGGACTGGCTTCACTCATGGACGGTGTGGCTACACTAACCATATGCGACAGGCTGAGAGAGTGGGTGGCAGGGATTCTGAGAGTACTGTTTGGGGCCCCATTTGGTGCTGTTTGCTAGACATTTAAGGCTGGGGAAGAAAAAGGAATGATTGCAAATGGGAAAGAAAGGCACAGTTCAGCTATGGGATTGAAGAGGAAGTCGAAATGCATTCAGTATAGTGGCTCACCATGACTTAAAAAACAATCAGTGTTGAGGGGGACTGCTCAATGTGCTATATATCTTCTTTGATGGATTGTGCTAACCTATCCTTACCTAGCAGGGAAAATATCGTGATCAAGAAGGTTGTTTTCCCAGGGCAGGGGAAATACCCTGACAGAGGTAATGCAATTAAAATGGCACTGTGTAGTAGAGGGTTGCACCCTTGTCTGCTCGTAGACAGGACTCCCTATGAGAACCTCATAGTTGGCTTTCCACTGGCCAGCTTCCAGCGGGAGGATCTTGGGTACACAGTGACTTTATGGAAATAGGAGCAAACTAGGAAGAAGTCTCCTACAACCATATGGCTGAGGGCAAGTGAAACTTGGGGGCATCTGAACCCCAAGCCTCTGGGCTTGGGCTTGCATGTAGGATGCCTGCTAAAGGATTTGGAAGTATCTGAAGCCCCAGGCTGGGGTGAAGAGTACTTGCTGGTAGCAGGGCCACATATGGTTCTTGAATGATTCAAATGGATTTGGATCTGATCTGGCTAAAAAGTTCCTGTCAACTTGTTTGCCTCATGTAGGCCATATATTTTATAGTCATGCTCAGTGTTGGCTGCATTCCGTCAACTTTATATCTGGTTTCCATTACCGGGCACATGTTGCTTTTAGCAACAGTTCAAAGATGGACAGTGCACTTAATGCGGCTTTCCTTTTAAATTTAAAATGAAGGACATCTTGTATGTTGATTGGGGCAATTAAACTTGTCTTGTATTTGAGTAAATATGGTAAATTGCTTGAGAATTGCTTCTAGTCCTGTGTTTCTAAATAACACAGGACTACAATAATAATGTGTTTTAATCTTTAGAAATCGCAAGGCTAGATCCTACTCAGTCTATTTGATTATCAAAATGGCACGTATGGGTGTAAGTGTGCTTTATACTTTGCTTGAATACCTGAAAACTATTAACTGGTCTGCTTTTAAAATGGCTCTTCGTCTAAACTCCTACAGACGTTAAAATAATGGTGCAGTTGGGGAGTGTGGGATTTTATGTCTAATCCAAACAATCATACATCTTGCCTTGCCACACATGCATGGTAGGATGTAAAGTAGTTGGGATGGGTTATACATTTCCTTGGATCCCAGCTGCTTGACTGCTGGGGCATGTGGCTATCCCCTTCCTGATCCTCAGAATTGGTCAGGGGAAGGCTGCGTCCTGGACTGAAGGGCTGACCTATGCCGCATCCTGATACTCACAGGTGAGTGTGGTGATAGGACATAGGGCAGCCCCAGGTCCTGGGACTCAGGGCTGTCCCATGCCTGATGCTGGGGCTTGGGCAGGGGCCAACTGTGTCCCAGACCCTGGAGTTACTACATGTCCTATGCTGAGATCATTGGGATGGGGCATGGGGCAACCCCATGTCTGGGACACATGCCACACATTCAGTTTTAAGGCATGATACAGAACATCTCCCAAGATGCTCCACATTACATATGGAATATCTTTGTGGCGGTTTTGCTATTTTATTGCTCCATAAATTGGCTGAATGTGTGACATGTTACAGTTTCTAGTGTGATTTAACAAGTTAATTGCACCGTAAATTGTAGCATCTGTCAGGGCGCTCAGAGTAAGTTACAAAAAAGTAGTGAATAGGAGCTGCCCACTGTCTTCTTTAACTAGTGTTTTCAGGGATGCGAGTGGTGAAATAGGATTGCACTTGGAAATCTAAGTAACGCTTACATTTCTAATACATGAAATAGACGCTGTCCCTTGGTGCTTAGTTGTGATAAGTTACAGATGCAAATCTCATTCAAGATTTGTGGAGGGAAATTTATAATTAATTCCATTTGATTAGTAAATTTCCATGTGTAAATAAGTATTTATGTTCCTATTGTGATTGCATAGAAAATTGGATGGACAGGAAGGCATCAAATGAGTGGTTTTGGTGAGATGAAAAACTATGCACCACCTTAAATGGGACTATCCTTCAAAGAGCAGCTGATGTGTGAGACATAAGCGTATGGCACATGGTTGCTATCCCTATTTCAGGTTAATAGTGATGCATCTTGTTGTGTTTAAAAAAAATAGGAATAAAATGTAAACAAAGATGCTTCTGAGGAGTGGTAGTGTGAGCAAATATCAAGAGGTGCTTTCTTTAGCAATAATTAGAATAACTTGGGTGTTTCTGGTCAGAAGTAATGAGGCTCTCTGGTTTGGTCTTGTTTATTTTTTGGCTCCATTACAAACATCCTGTATGACTGTGGCCAAGTGTGTTTTTGAAGAAAATGTTAACATGACGTGCCCAGACAAATGAGTAGCAG
>NW_005842976.1:0-19718 GCF_000455745.1 Alligator sinensis | reverse complement strand
GTGGTTTAGCTAGCTCCGAGTTTTATTCATTCAAACTACGTGTAAGCAAGAGTGTGAGGAGTTGAATGATTACGTAGAATTAGAATATCCCTCCACTTACTCTCATAGATTTTGTTTGTGGGTTTTTCCTTGATCTATGTGATTAATTGGGCTGAAAGCACATGCTGGCCCTGTAAGTCAGGAAAATATAAGAAATTATCATAAGAAAGCTGTGTGCTCTGCTCCTCTTCCTTCATGCTGGCTTGGGACCTGGATAGAAAGGTATGTACCCAGGTGTACGTTTCACTGAGTTTGTATGCCGTTGTAAAAGACATTAGAATAGAGAAACATTCAGCTGTTCTATAATAGTTCACACATTAGGCAACTATAACTGTGCCTGGCTGCTAAGTGATGGGGGAATAGGTGGAAATGAATGATATGTTCGCCTTTTGATGGTTTTGTATGCCCACATCCTAAGTTAGTATAATTTTAACATATTACTTTTATGCGTTGTAATAACACACCTATTGTTGCTAGTTCTTATGGTATTTAGTTTCTTGTGAAGTTTCAGCCCTTTAAATTATGAAATAATGAGAGCTGAGATTAATTTAAAAACATTTTTTTTAAAAGGTAATTTTGGCTTCATTTACAATGAATGGCAAATTCCTATTGGCTTCACTGGGGTCATGGTTTTGTTGCAAATTTTAAGTCTTCCTGGTTGTAGAGCAGGCTGAAAACACATCACACATGCATATCAAAGGCTGAAAAAAAGAAGGTAAATAAGGAACTCCAAATCTGTTAATCAGTTCTTTCTCTTGTTCTTCTGGGGGATCTGACTTGTGATATTTGAATTTTGCTGGTCTTTAGCACTGCCAATGCTAAACATGTTGAAATCTTTCTCTTCCTCTTGTTTGTGTGTGGTAATGAGGCTCTCCTCTCAGCTGGGTTTACATTTCCTTAAACTGGTTTTGAAACCCTGCAGTAGAGTTTTGGAGGAAAGGGGCTTCTGCCATTACTCTTTTGTGCTAGTGACTTCTTTACCTAGATATTTGACCCAGTTAATATCCTAGATATTTGCCCCTGTTAATATCCATGTCTACCAGGGTACTGCCCAGCCAGACACATCCCCTTCTTGGAAATGTTTAATCCCTAGCTATGGGATTAAATACAAAACAAGAATGCCTTTCATGTTAGAACTCAGCAAGGCACAATTCCTGCAGAGTTAGAAATGAACACTTAGCTATGCTCTTGTTCCTGTCTTTGTGAAAGAGGAGGAAAAAAAAGGTTACTCCCACATACATTCGTCTAATATTGCATTAAAGAAATGATTACAAGGTAAGTGTCAAGCCAGAAGATGAGGTGCTGAATGCAATGGTTCTTATTAACTTTACTAGTGCAAAACTCTCCTATAATACTTTGGACCTACACTGCTTTCAGTGTTGTTGAGCCCTTTCATAGATTCATAGCTTCATAGATGTAGGGTCAAAAGGGACCTTGCAGATCTTCTAGTCCGCCCCCCTGCCATGGGCAGGAGAGAAAACCGGGCTCAAATGACCCCAGCCAGGTAATAGTCAAGCCTCCTCTTAAAGACCCCCAAGGTAGGAGCCAGCACCACTTCCCTTGGAAGTTGGTTCCAGATCCTAGCTGCCCTGACTGTGAAGTAGTGCCTTCTAATGTCTACTCTGAACCTATGCTCTAACAACTTATGGCCGTTATTCCTTGTTACGCTGGGAGGCGCTTGGGGGAACAAGGTCTCTCCCATTCCCTGCTGGTCCCCCCTAGTTAGTTTATGAACGGCCCCCAGGTCCCCCCTCAGCCTTCTCTCGTGAAGGCTGAACAGGTTCAGGTCCCGTAGCCTCTCCTCGTAAGGTCTGCCTTGCTGTCCCCGGATCATGCGAGTGGCCCTCCTCTGGACCCTCTCAATGTTGTCTACATCCTTCCTGAAACGCGGCGCCCAGAACTGGATGCAGTACTCCAACTGCGACCTGACCAGTGTCCCATAGAGGGGGAGGATCACCTCCTTGGCCCTGCTTGTGATACATCTGTGGATGCATGACAAGGTGCGGTTAGTCCTACTGACAGTGTCCTCGCATTGGCGGCCCATGGTCATCTTGGAGTCAATAATGACTCCAAGATCTCTTTCTGCCACCGTGCTTTCGAGAACGGAGTTCCCCAGCCTATGGGTATGCTGCTGGTTCCTACTGCCCAAGTGCAGCACCCTGCACTTGTCAGTATTGAATCCCATCCTATTCTCATTTGCCCACCCCTGTAACCTGTCCAAATCCAGCTGTAATCTGTCCTCCCTTCTAGCATGACCACCTCACCCCAAGTCATCTGCGAATTTAAACAGGGTGCTTTTCACCCCCTTGTACAAGTCCATTACTTTGTGGACCTTAAGTAATTTCAAAGCAAGATATAAATAATTATCTTCAAAACGCAGATATGGGGAACAGAGCATTCCCATTTTACACACGGGGACATTGATAAGTCGCTGAACATCTATCAAAGGCCGAACATCTGTCTGTCCAGTTAATGACAGAACTGGGACTTGGTTAATGACAGGAGTTAAAATTAGAGTGTTCTAGTCAAGCTAAAAGTTGACTGAACTGTCAAATATTTACACTTAAGAAAACTGGCACAAGGTATATCAGATATTAAGAGGTAAATGATTTGGAGGTGAAAGGCCAAATGTTCAGTTTCTCATTGATTATTTTAAACCCATATTTTAAACCCTTTATTGATGCTTTTCTGGATTACAAGATAATTTTTTAAGTTTGAGCTATTCAGTGAAAACTTCTTTAGAAGTTTGGAAGGAATGGGAGATTTTTAAAAAAAATATTATGTTTAAGGGCTTTTAGCTGTGTGTGTTGTTTACTACAAGTATAATATGAGGCCTGTTGCCTGTTTCTAATAAATGAACATCAGTAGCACAAAAGACTTTTTAAAAATGATTTTGATAAAACAGTTTCAGGAATGAAAAATTCCTTTAAACCAGTCATTCAGTAAATGACTTGCTGAACTAAACAGCTCCTGGTTATTTTCAATACATTTAACTCCAGCTGGCTGCCATTTGGACTTGCCTTGCCTAGTATGTTATGTAATTCAGGAGTTAGGACTCTCTGTACTTCATTTGAATCTGATGTTGTTCTTCTGTGGCTATTGAGAAAGGTAGTTACATTTTCAGTTAGAGAACATTAAGACACACAAAGTAGCTCAAGTTAAAAGGTCAGTTTTAAAGAGAACTGGAAAACACCAGTGTGTGGCTAAATACTTAATCTTGCTTTTTCCATTTCATTCCCAGTCATAAATCGGATCTGAAGAGTCGTCCTCTCTGAGGGTGCAGACAAACATAATTGAACTGTTCTTAGAATGTCTGATTGTGAACCATTTCGTGGCTGTCTCTGGACAGAGGTGTCCACATGTGCACTACTGAAGAGTCTAAGTAGGACCCTCACCTTTTAGGGACTGCTGCCATTAGAGATGACAGAGGGTCAGTGCCTGGAGTTTCCCCTTAGCAGGCAGCCTCTTCTAAAAGCAAGTTGTTGGAATATAAACTGAATTGTCGAGTCAATCCTAGTGAGGCGCTGACTATCAACTTCACAATCTAGTTTAGCTTTTTCCTACATAAACCTCAGCACCAAAAGTTTTCAGCATAAGAGGCAGGCAGAGATGAAATATTAAGTTTGGGTTATAAAGATTTCATGTTGCATAAAGATTTCTATATTAAAGAAGAAACATAAAGTGACTTCTTCTGGTTGCTGTTTTTTCAGGGTAGTCTTGCATTAAGATGGCTTCTGTCATATTTTTGAAAGCTATGCCTTAGTAGGACATGATGAAGAAGCTAGATTTTTTTCTGTGGCTTGGTCTAGTGCTTCTCAACCTCATAATACTCAAATGACCCTTTGAAAGATGCCAGCAGCACTTGGCTTTCACTTGTTTGTACAGTTCTTTGCAAAAAAACTCAGAGACCACGACCAAACAGAACGTTTTGACACCATGGATTCCTATTTGATATCCCTGGGTTTATTTTATGAATCGTGTAGGTGTTTGCACACCTAACAGTGCTAGTACTGGATGGTACTCCACAACTTCCTGAGGTGCTGTGCCACCCTGGCTGAGAATCACTGGCTTCTATTGTATCTCTGCATCAGCCACTTCCACCAATGCTAAATTAATTATTGGGGAGATTATAGGCAAAGGAAAGAGAAGATGCTTTGTAGACAAATTCAGTGTGACATCACTTACTAACAGAGCTTTTCTGAATCCTATGCTTAGATGTTACTTTGCTAAAGTTTTAGTGCTGCATTTGAAAGAAAGGGAACTAGTTCTCCTTCAGTCTTTAAAAATCACTTTTGGAACCATGTTCTATCTAATGGAACAGAAAGGCCATCCATTGTATACATAGAGTTCTCTTATGGTTGTGACTTCTGTGTACTGCACTTGCGTATCTGCTGGATGAATGAATTGAGCCTTCAAAAATGATTCATTTCTGTGTTTAAATTTGCATTTCAATTTTGCCAGGATTGTCTTTGAAAGAGCCACAGCTAGGTTATCTTAATATCTAGAGTGAGTTGAAGACAGCTCTGTGAGTGTGCATTTATATTGCACTGGGTATCTTATATAAAAAAAACTAATAGAGTACACTTTGTCAGTAATTAAAAAACCTAAATAAACCTGTAGCTAAATAATTTTGCTTTAGTTTAGTAATTTACCTTTTATATTTTTATGAAAATAGGGGGTGCTGCTGATCACTGGAAGGAAGAGTATGACTTTCATCTCCATTATCAGATTATTAACCTTTATGAAAATAAGGCTGATTAAGAGTCAGTATGTGTGTACAATTTTGTATTTTTTCTGGTATCCTCTAGATGGAGTTGTTTATTTGATCTAGGATATTTACAATAAGGAGTGAAGGAGTAGTAAAATATAGCTATAACTGCTTTGTAATTTTAGTTCCTTAAAGGTTAAAGCAAAATTTATAAAAAGTGTGAGAGAATAGTAGACTCTTGAAAGAGTTTGATTTAAAATAAAAACGTTGAAGCACTTTTTTAAACTGCATTGTCAATTTTAGATTTACTTCACGGCAAATATTTTGCTATATTAAAAGATATTACAAAACAAATATTTGGAAATTCCCTCTATCTCTGTGTACTTTGTTCTTTTTTGAAAGCCAAAAAGTAGGTTTTATTAAGGAAAAAAAGTGTGTGGAAATAGCATAAAACTGTAAGTGAAACTTCTTATGTAAACCACTGTAGTAGAAAACTGGATGCTGCGTGAGCTTTATCTATGTTCCAGTTATATGAATCAGAAGACTTCATGACGGTTTTATGTTAAGGCAATATACCTGACGGATCCGTACTCCAGCTGAAACAGATTTCTTGTTTAAAACTGTCTAGAACGTATACCCTCATCATTCAGCTCCACTGAGTTAGTTCTCCAGTCATATTTTTGTGTGGGAGGCTTTTTCTTATTTTCCTTGAGTCCAGTCCAAACTAGAGTAGTGCCTAGGTGCCCTGGCTTGTTCTTTAATCCCCCTTGGTGCTGGAATTTGCATGCATTTCAGCATCAAATTCCTCTGGGGTTTCTATTCAAATACACAAAGTCAGGTTTTAGTGAAGTGCAGTGTATCTGATAGTTCAATGCATCTGCTGGACAAAAGCATTTGTTCAAAGTAATCTGCTCATTCATTTAGTAATGAGTTTATGCTATTAGTACTGAAGCTGTACAACATCATTATTAAAGTTGAGTAAGTGCACTTGTTGGTTGTGTATTTTCATTGTGTGGGTGAAGCTTGCTAGACTACCAGAGCATTGGAGGAAGGCTGCTTTGTATCTAATTATTTGGGTTTGGGAATATTTTAAATGAATATTTTAAGATCATAGATCTTAATCACCCCATATCTAAATAGAAGAATCAAATGTACTTCATTTTTTTTAAAGAGTTGATCTTTCAGGATGTTTTTTTTTCCCCAGCTGCAATTTAATATACGAGGCATAGTAAAGAGAATGAGAAGACAAATTTAGGACATGACTGACATGTATATTAAATAAGAAATACCAGTCCATCTTGCTCTTAATTATGTCAAAAAAAACTCTAAAGGTATTTTAGGTTTCTACTGACAAGCAGGGATCCTGGTTTTCTCTGTTTTTCCCGCAACTTCTCTGATTTAAACTCCCCAAATCCATGTTTTTCCGACATTAAAATGAAATTCCACTCTACATGTTAGTTGAACAAGATATTTGATTTGATATATTTACAACTTTAAAGCAATTTGGAAGCCTTCCAGTACCTCAATCATTATATTAAAATACTAAATACCTGTAAATGTTGGTGTTTTACTTTGGGTTTTTTATCCTGGAAAATTGGAGCTCCTGATGCCCCCTTCCAGGGCAGAGAAGGCCATGGAAGCTGGAAGCCACCTCCCGCCTGCCCAGTAGTAGCAAGCAGCACCACCCCTACCGCTGCCAAGCAGGTAGGATGCCTTGCTGTGGTGGTGCGGGGCTTGCAGTGGTGGCACCACACTTCCCCACCCCACTCTGCTCTGCTGTGCCAGCTTCCACCTACTGAGCCACCAAGGCTCTGGGGGGCGGGACAGCAGGATGGGGAGTCCTGAGCCTGTAGCAGGAAGCCCACAAATCTCAGGGCCAGCCATCCCCCCAGGAGTCTGTGAAGCAGTGGGGAGCCAACCTCCCCCAACCCCTGGATGAGCCACCCATGGCTCCATCCCACTCCCTGCCTGGGCCCTGCAGCCGTGCGTTCCAGCCCTGGGCCCCAAGCCCCATGCAGTGCCTGGGTTGGGCAGCAGCCCTAGCCCTGCCCAACCCCCTCTCTCCTTCACTGTGGGAGGCCTCAATCCCCCCTTCCCCTCCTGCTACCAGACTTACCTGTAGGCAGCTGCTCTCCAGGCTGCCTGGCCGCCATGTGCATGTGTACGTACACGCATGCCTCTGGCTCCCCCTGACCGTCCCTCTTCCTGCTCCCCCCAGCACCTTGCAGGCTGGAATTCTGTCAGCCTGCAAGGGGAAACCCACTGTTTGCCACGTTTTTCTCCTTCTAAAGGAGAACATCCAGGTTTTATCCTCAAAATAAGAAAATCCAGGTTTTATCATGGTTTCTTTTTGTGTTGAATGGAAAACCCGGATCCCTGCCAAGTCATCACAGGAAGCCACAATTAAAATTTGCAGGTCAAATTCACCCCTACACCTTTGTGAGGTATGCATATGTATACGTACATGCATTAAAATATTCAGTTACATGATTAAATATTTCCAAAGTAATACAATATAATCACATCCAATTTATATGCTATCTTAAATACAAGTGCACTATTTTATTATTGCGTGAAGTTCTTAATATTTGCACATCTGCACTAGTAATTTGGTCATCCTCATGGTCTTTTATACTTCACTGAAAAGCGTAGAGATGCTCAGATGGATTTCATTTTGGAGATGGGGGGCCTCAGACTTGTTGTATGATATAGTTTTTTCTGGTCCAGAAGCATTCAGCTGTGTATATTGTATATTCAAGCTATGTTGCATTCAACTGCTTTGATCTCTTTTGATGAAAGGCATTGTACAAGAGGTAGGTATGACTAGTATTATTTCAGTAGTTTAGTTAACAACCATGTATTGTACATGTTATTTCCAAAAAATACTCCCTGCTTCCTTATGTGCAATTCAAAGGATGGTAGTGGTGAATTTAATTTACCTGCATTAAGGCTCCAGTTAAAAAAATCCATACTCCAGGCAAATCTCTACTGCAGCCTCTTGCAGGAGAAAGCCAGAGGAAATGTTTGCATGAATCCCTTTTGCAAAATATAATTACTAAGCTTTGCACAGTTGGAAGGATTACCCCTCACCCCACCTCACTTCACTGCATGCTTCATTTTACCCTCGGCTTCTTGTCTGCTAGCTCCCCTGGCCCTGTGGGCTGTGCCATCCTGCCCTGTCTGCTGGGCTTGGGGAAGAAAATAGAAGCCCAGAGACGCCTGCTGCATCTGGAACAATGTGGGGAGCATCAAGTGGGTAGGAACCCAGGGGCTGCCGTTTAACTCCTCGCAGATCACACGAAGCCTGCAAGCTGCTAGTTGGACAGCCCTGTTCTAACTACTGAAAGCAAAGGTACTTAATGCTATCTGGAGTATGCTTATAGAAAGCAACTTGTCCTACAAGACAAAAACGTGAAATGTTTTTGGAGAGACTATCAAACAACACATGGATAGAGAAAAGTTTTGTTTTAATAGTAAAAAAACATTAGGACTGTGCAAAGCTTCTGTCCCCGATTTTGATTTGGTGGAGATTCAGCCCGCAAGGGTCCCCCAGCACTGTCGACAGCAGACCCAGAAGTGGGAAGCACTTCTGGTTCACTTCCAGGTCCACCGGGGAGCACGCTGGGGGCCTCCCCGTGCCCCCCGGCTTGGCTACTGGTGCCTCCAAGTCTGGGGGGAGCACCCAGGGTCCCCCCTGTGACCAATTGTCAAGCTGCAGGGGGGAGGTGCAGGGGGGCCCCCATGTGCGCTTGGTGGCAGACCCGGAAGTGGACTGGAAGTACTTCCAGTCTGCTTCCAGGTTTGTCACCGAGCATGCAGGGGGTCTCCCTGTGCTCCTGTGGGGAGCTCCATCTGCCCCAGCATTGCAGCATTCATGAGCTGCACCTGGTACCTCGAGGTATGTAGAAAAAACATTTAAAGCTGTATCTATGGCCGAATCGGCATCTAATCTTCAGATTTCAGATTTGGCTGAATCGAATCGGGAACCGTGATCCGAATCAACTAATCAAATCACTGTCCCTGATTCAGGCCAAATGGAATATGGCCCATTTTGCACACTCCGAAAAAAAAATACATAAGTGCATGCAAAAATGCTTCTGCAACTAATTTATATACTTTGTGCTTAGTGCAGTAATTGTAGGTATAAACTCGTATTTTTTATGTTTGTTTGGGTTTTTTTAAAGGAGGATCAGCACCCAGTGTATTTTTCAATCTGTTCCACTGGCAATGAAATATAACTGAAAAAAACTGGTAATATAGAATTCCTCATGGCTTTTGTAACTTGAAGTAGAAAGGCCAAAGCATGCAGTTTTTCCAAGCTTCGTAGAGTAGTGTTATGATGATGTTCAGGATGACATTGTCATTTAAACACATTAATACACAAGATAATCCTAGCCTCTTAGACAAGAATCTTTATTATTATTTTTTTAATGTGTTACTCTCCAAAATACTGGACCATACGGTAAACAAGGCTTATTTTATTATCAGTTTTGGCTTTCTTCAAAGATTTCAAAGATTTGAGCACTACTTTCACATCCTCCAACATCAGCAGACAGTATACATCTGGGGAACTTTTCTTTCCAGAGGCAGGGTTTAAACATCCAATAAAAACCTGTTTCTTTGCAGTTTGTTTACATCAAGCATGTATGTGCTAGCTTGGTGGGGAGTTGCTCAGGTCATTTCAGGACTTCTCCTGCAGACTTGTTATTCATAATGTAAAATTTCTCTTGGTTCCCAGCATGTACATAATTAATGGAAGAAAATATCTGAGAAATAGTTACAGCCATGAATAGGTCATTGTTACCAGATGTTTAATTATTGTAGTTAGAAAACATTTGGAAATACCTGGTGTGCACTTAAAAAAAGAAAAAAAGAAAGTGACTGTGAATCCCTTTGGATTTTGATGGATTGGTCCCATTGTATTCAAGGATGATTAAAATGATTAGGTGCACAATGTTGAAACATTAATCTTAGGAACATCTTTATCAAGAAGAGGTAATAATTATGCTCTACTTGATATGTGATACACGTCATACTCCTTTTAGCTGCTTTTTCTGCAACTGTGCCAGGTTTTAATTAACGTACTTGAGCAGTATGAAAACTTGTGCATCTATAATTATATCTTCAGTAGCAATATTGTTATGCTTTCAAAACGATATATTTATCACATAAAAAGTATCTAGAATTAGGGTCAGCTATCTTCATTCTCAAGCAAATATTGGAATTAAATGTGAGGCAGATGGCATTTTTCTGCAGGAAAAAAATCAATATGAGAAGCAGGCTGCCTGAATCCTTTATTTGTTAACTTTTTTTCCTGTGAGTACTTAGTGGTTCAATTATGAATGTCTCAAAGTAGAAAGCACCCTCCCAGTAATATTGGAATAATTTACTAATTTATTTTCTGTGAAATTTCAGTGCACAGTAGAATACCTAACAAGAAGTTTTGTGGTATTATTTTAACTTTCTTCCATGTTTGAGCTGTCAGAAAGTAAATTTTTGAATGCTGATTGAGTTGTACTGAGTTTGATTTGTATATTTTCTGCTCCTTTACTGTAGTGCGTCTTTAATATTTCAGGGGCCTGTATCAGAACCACTAGCTACCTCTTGTGTCCGATCATTTAAATTGCACTTGTCTGGACTTCTCAGAAAGCTAAGTAGTCATTAGTATTTTACTGCATTTCCAGTTAGACGTATGATTTGTATTCTAAAACATATCTATATGCCTCCTTCCACTTTAAATATCTAAGCAAGCAAACAAATTAAAGCTAGTGGCTATGGAAGAAAAAACAAATAGCTGTGATTCCTGGATGGGCACACCTGGGCCTATAAGATATAATCTATTTATGTGTAGGCTATAGCTAAGGGAAACTTGCTTTTGAAGAAAGAAGCAAATGGTTTCAATGTTCTTCAAGCTTACTGGCAACATCTTCTTACTGACAAAAGTACATTTCACATTCTTACTAGTTTTAAAAAAATTGTGCATTTTCGAACGAAAACATGTTCCTTCCCATGTACAAATTAAGTGCTAACAAAATCACAACTTGGGGAAATTAATAGTTGTTGGAATAGAGGCTGTGACACCTTAACTTGCTGTCTTTGGGTTAGGCATTTTGGTATGGTCTCTAATTCACAATCACATCTGGTTACTGCACAGGACTTTTCTGTTTCATTCACTGCACAAGGTGGCAGCAAAAGGAAGCAAAATGAAGGTTGTTTGGACAGTATTCGATCTGGGTTTTCCTCTGTTTTGAATGCTTCCCAATGCAACTTAAATAGTAACATTTCAACTTCATGTTTATTTATGCAATATAATAAGTAGGTTTCCTTGTGTGTATAAACATCAGAACTTCTCTGAGAATTCAGTTTGTTCATCAACCACTCAAATCACTTGTGTAATTTCTTGTTCCTGGGGATCCTTGTAATGAGCAGATAATGTCACTAGAGAGCAGTCTAAGTTGTTTTTCTTTCTGCTGGTTGCTGAGAAATTCTGAAGTGACCCGTCCCTTCCTCCCATGTAACAAAAAAAAATGTAATTCTAAGTTTTCTTGATTGATTTTGCTGCAAACTGTGCATTCAAGAATTTTAAAAACTCGTATGATAGTTAGACTGCCATCATAGTTAGAAAGAATATTTAATTTCTGTGTATTTTTTTCTTTATTTTTGTTTTAGCTTTTAAACAAACTGTCTTATAGTATTGCTTCCTTAAAATAAATTATAAACTTTATGCCATGTTCTTTTTTCCAAGCACAAATGGCCTTTTCTTCTTTCTGATAGCATAGTAGCTATTGAATCTGCTGTTCTTTGGTGGGTTTTTTTTGTTTTGTTTGTTTGTTTTAGCAGCATGTATCCTGGTTGCACATTTGGAAGTTATGTTGAAAGTGCCAAATGGTTTGGGCTATGTTTGGACGGATTTGTTTTGCTTATGACTTCTCTTTTGATTTTGTCTGATCTATACACATTTTGCAGCATAGCTGTGGATAAAATCCTGTGAAAATTCCTCATCGAAATTGTGCAAGCTTTTGTTTGCATGAGACATGGTAAGGCTCCACGCATTTCTTCTGTTACAGTTTTAAAGCAGCCCAAGTGCTGCTCCGTGTCCGTTTGAAGCGTC
This sequence comes from Alligator sinensis, assembly GCF_000455745.1. Taxonomy (NCBI): domain Eukaryota; kingdom Metazoa; phylum Chordata; order Crocodylia; family Alligatoridae; genus Alligator; species Alligator sinensis. The sequence goes on along the minus strand of NW_005842976.1, from coordinate 7,860 downwards.
TTTGGGGGCACCCAAAGTAGGCTTTCTATGTTGAGAATGTACAATAGTACAGCTGCTTGGGAATTTGCTTGCTGAACTCAATATTGACACTTCTAGAAAGCAGATGACCTTGTGTAATGGGAAAACTCCCATTTCCATTATAGAATGGAAGAGGAGAAAAAAACAATTGATTTAAAAAAAAAAAAAAAAACACTGGGGGGCTCCGTTATTGGGAGTTGCGGGAGGGGAAGATTGAGATGCTTCGTACCTTCGACCAAGAGGATAGGTCGGGGGTGGGCAATTATTTTGTCTGGAGGGCCACTTTAGGATTTTGAGCTATTGCAGGCTGAGGGGGTGAAGGGGTGCGGATGTGCTGACCTAATCCAGGGGGATGGGGAGGGGCAGGGAGGGCAAATTGATCCCATCTGCCCCGCTCTAACTGCCAGGGATGCTGGACAGAGCAGGTAGATGCATCTCTGTGGAGATCAGCCAAGACCCCATGGCCTGTGCGTGTGTGTGTATTACACATGTGTTCTCTCCCTCTCTCATTTGTTTTATTTATTCAGTGTGTTCAAGCTATCATTCCGGACAGCCACTTAAATACAAATAAACAACTTAAAGTACATCATTAAAAAATATATTGTGCTAAAAAAATGAGTCAATAATGTGTCCCACAGGACCAAAAAATGAACCTTGCAATGGTATGGACAGTTTAAAATAGGCAAATTTAATTATAGCAGGAGTGTGCAATTACTGAATGAGGTATGAGAGACATGGGAAATGTTCCCATCTAAATAATGACCAGAATGTGCTTGTTCGAATAATATGCCATTACACGTTTAAGGCCCTAAGATTACAACACTTTCAGGTTATTAGAAGATGATGATAATAGTGTGTTTTATTACCAAATTACTGTTATACTCTCTGAGGTATGAAGTGATATTAATGGCCAATTTCAATAAGAAATAACATTTTGCAGCATCAGTATCATTTAACCATATTAAAATATGTTACAATGTGCAGTAAAGCCCTAGGGTACAGAGATGAAAACTAAAGAGTTTAATTTTGAAATGCAGTTGGGAAATTATTTGGACATTCAAAAAAAAGCTTCAGGGTAAAAAATCATTAATGAAGTACTTTTAACCATTTGCAATAAATAGAAAGATGTATGTAGATTACCTGACCATAATTTTGCTTTATAAAAGCATTAAAAAAATCAGTGCATGACCTGTTTTGTTTAGTATAGTGTATTAAATTTCAATCATCTTAATGTCTGAAACATAGAAATTAACCTATAAAAGAAATGATGATAATTAATATGTCTATGTAAATGAGATCCTAGTAGGAAGTTAGCATATTAAAAATATTTTTCAAAATTGAACAGCTTTGAGTACTCTGTAAAACAATATGGACTTTCTCTGGTAATGTATTCTTTTAATGAAAAATTCAATATAAAGCAGATAACTTACAGCAGTTCTTCACAGATTTTTTTGCCACTTCCTACTGTAAATATTATAGTATTTACTTTGCCACGGTCAGATGCTCAGACTTGCTGACATTATTGTCACTGATCTAATCAACTAACTCATGCCATCTGTTTAAGTTATGCTGATCCAAAATAAATAAGGTAATTCTAATCAGTCAGAACTGGCAAGGAGATTTCATTCTGTCAAAATGCATCTCTTTCCATCTCTTAAAGTACAGAGTATTTTAAACATGATCTCTCGCTCGCTCTCTCTCTCTCTCTGTCACTCCCCTCTTCCCCCTCCTTGTCCCCCTTCTTTCTCTCCTCCTCCAATAATTCACTAAGGGTAAAGTATATTTTTGAATGCTTTTTGTACACCATTATTAATCCTGTTTTAAAGATAAATTGCAACTAAAAGTACAGTTAATCACTGTGGACTAATTTTGCATCAAAGATGAGATCTTTGTTACCACCAAAATCACTCTTGTTTAAACATTATGTTAGGAACCCTTGGAGTCCATTTGCTTCACAATGTTCAAGTTTTGTTCAGCAACACAGTTTTTTTTTTTTTAAATGAAAGCTGAGATTACATAAACATCTCTTCATTTCAGCAGCTGGAGTGTTAAGCAAAGCACAAAGTGTATTGAAACCTGGGATAAAAATTTTGCTCTTCCCTTCAGTGGCATCAGTCAGACTCCAAATTCTGAGGGTCTCCTTTTGCTAAGGGAGTTGTTTAAAATGTTCTCTTAAGAATAAATGTGTATATTCATTTTACATCCTCCCTCAAAGCCACATGCATTGCTTCTGTCCACAGCTGCATGCGTCAGCATACACAGTTATGCTGGGACATAAGTGCATGCTATTTTAATGGTTTTATTTTATTACAAGGTCAATATTTGACAATTGTTATCTCACGGCTCATTTTATTTGGGCTTAATTCTACATTAAACTTATTTTTTTAATCCATGCCCCATAGTAAATATCGAGACTTAAACGTTTATGGCTGGTCCCACATTAGTATGCGATTCTGATAGCTGTTACAGCCAGAATCATGCTTATAACTTAGAGCAAAGTTGAGGCTAAGTGGAATATAATAAAGTGATTTGCAAGTGTGATGGGGAAAGGCTAGTGTTTAGGTGGCAATGAGTGGAAATCCCCTTTTTAGTTCAGTACACTGCAGAAAATAGTGGAATTTAATTTCACCATTTAGTAGTATTAGGGGTATAAAGAAGGCAGTTTATATCCTTCAGTAAGATGCATATAAATATATTTATATTAAAGCCTATAATGTCTTTTAACATTATGAAATATTCAACAGCTAGAAAGATGGTTTATTTGCATATGTGTGTGTAGACACACACATGCACACATTTATTTAAATTGGAATTAGACAGACTGTATAAATATTAAAAAAAAAAAAACCAAACAAACCCCAAACAAACCCTATGCCCTAACATTTTCTTTGTTTTCTGACTAGTACACATGAATAGGTTTTGTAGCATACAGTATACAGTATTTTTCTTTGTTTGCATTAACAATAGGTTTAAATAGTTTTTGTTCATCTAACATGCAAATGCACAATGTCCATTTTTTTTTCTTAGTACCATCTGATGAACAGTGCTTTGTGATGGAAATTTTCCCCAAATGTATTGTTTTAGGGGTTGTTGATGACCTTCACTGGAGCCAATAAAATTCTGAACTACTAAACCATGGTGTTTAAAAGCTGGGACAAAATACACTTCAGGGCCTCAGACCTCTATCTATTTTGTAAACAGAAAGTCAATGACAAAATAATTTGTGTGCTATGTATTCCTCAATGAATGACTTGTAAGACTTTATCCAATTGAAGTAATCAATTTGTAATGATTTGCCAAATAAGAGCCTCGGTTATCTTTTAGAAGTACTATGGGAGGACTCATTACTACAAGTAAAGCAGCTGCCTCTGTTTGTAATGCACTTATGTATAGCTCTGTTCACATTGTTCTATCTCAGTTATTTGTACAGGCATAATAAGAATTGGAAACTTACTTGAATTTTCTTGTTCTGTCATGCCTTCAAATTCTCACCTTTCCCAGAGTGTGCAACTATTTCTAGACATGTAGATTTCTGAAATGGATACTGTCAATTTGAAAACCACATTTCTATCTGAAAGCTCAACATCGTGTAAATAGCACACAACATTATTATGCATTTTATAATAGGTAACCTACAAAATGGATACAGACTAGGAGGAAATAGTTCTTTGTTTTCTTGGCACACTTGACTGCTTTGTGTAAAGTCAGTTTTACAGGTATATTGAAGTCTTGTCTTGTATGTTGGTAAAATAACCTTTTCATGAACAACTAAGAATAAGAGTAAGCACAGATTCATAGATGTAGGGTCGGAAGGGACCTAAGTAGATCATCAAGTCCGACCCCCTGCTCGGGGCAGGAGAGAATACTGGACTCATATGACCCCAGCCAGGTAGACGTCAAGCCTCCTCTTAAAGACCCCCCAGGGTAGGAGCCAGCATCACTTCCCTTGCAAATATTCTGCTGCAAGATCTGAAAAAGAGGGATAGTGGCAGTAAAGCATGTACCCTTTGTCTAGAGCCAGGAAATGTGTATGTCCTTTTTTCAACTCCAGCAGAATGGGGAGGGGTTGAAGGTAATTCTGTCTTGTCTTCCCTTCACACCCAGAACACTAAGGAAATGTCATTACCTCGACATGAAGTTTGGAGCATGTGGGTGTGGGGAGGAAATCTAAAAGCCTCTGTCATGGGGGTAAGAAGGCAGAGACACCAACCTGAGAGGAAAGAGAAGTACATCCCTCCTGGGAAAGAATGGTATCGGGTAGAAGAAAGTTGCCTTCTGTTAGGGACTGGGAGGCAAGTGCCGATGGTCAAAAGCAAGAGGAAGTACAGGGTCTTCCCAAACTTAGAAAGGGAGGTGAGAAGGATCTCAAAGAGCCCATGTTGTCTATTACTGTCATAGCTCTGCTTTAGTAGGGTAGGGTAGAAGGTGGCTAATAGGTAGCTTAGAGCCATGGGGTGAAGGGAGGGATTCTTCTCTTCCCACTTCCTGTGGGAGACCACAATAGAGGAAGTATCTGTATAGCTCCTCCATCTAAGCCAGCGGTTTCCAACCTCGGCTCACAACCCAATTTAGGGTTGCGGGGTTAATGCTGGCGCCGTGTGCCAGGAGCTCCTCCACCCTGCCACTGCACTCTGCTCCCAGCAGTGGGTCACGGCAAAAAAAAAAAAGGTTGGGAACTACTGATCTAAGCTGACCTCTTCCAGTCAGGGACAAGAGTAGCCACACTTAAAATTTACCCTGAGGAAGAGGAACGGATTGGAGGACTTGTTTTTCTTCTGTCCTTACTCATAAAGCAGGAGTAAGAAGCAGCCATGGGAAGAGAGAGGAGCCACTGGGAGGTGTTTTCACTCTAGTTGGACTCTTCTGTCATCCCAGGCTGGAGACTGACTGGCAGGGAAAACCTTGAGCTTGATCAGAAGAAGGAAGGAAAGCAAGCACAGGAGCTGCCAAATTGTTAGTTGTAGGTGCAGTCAGCTCTCCCACTCGTGTAAATGTGGCTAAGGGCGTGGTGGGTAAAGGTGATATTTTTAGACCTTGGATTTAAAAAAAATCTGTTCAGTTTAAACTATCCCTTTTTTCACTCGTTGGTCTCGCTGAATGAAGTAAGTCAGCAGTTTCCTGATTTCATCACTACAATGTAAAATATTTAAGTGTGTATACATTTAAAACATTTCATCATTAAGATGGGATCATACTGCTATAAATAACATTTTTCTTAATTTCATTCACTACATTATCACTTACTAGAAGTTGAATATTTCAATTGAATTCAACCGAATAGGTCGTCATTGACCGAATATGAATGTTTTCTGTCAAATGCAAGCAGTCTTTGGGTTTTCTGAAATTACCATACATTTTAGCCACTTTTTAAAATTTGCCATACATTCACCATACAAACACTAACTATTTGATGGCTTGGCAACAGGGCTAGTAACAATCCATAAATCAAGCTTTTAAAGTGTGGAAGATACCTTAACTGTTCAGCAGAGGTCACTGTAGGTTTGTGGTTGAAGCATTTTAGTCCTTCCCATCAGGATACGATTCTAGTAATAGCAGCATGCCCACCAGGAAATTTTCAAGACTGCATCAAGTTAAAACACAACAAAACAGGATAATTTTCAGGCAGATATTTGTTGTGGAAATACAAAATGGAGGTGATTATGTACAGCAAGGCTTTTAACGAAACTTGAATGTTAGCCTTTAGTGTTGCTAAGAAGGATTTATCCAGATAATTACTTCAAGGGGAGTACCAAAAAACCCCCCAAACAACAAAAAACCATGTAGGAAACAGCTTTTATCAAAATCCCTTTGTGCATGCATGCACATGCCCGCACAGACATGCATATTTCCTAGTGATGATGCATCCACTCTTACCTTTTTTCTACAGAACACTTCTAGTGTTATCAGGGCTTTTAATAGTGCCTATATAGTTAATAGCACATAGAGATACTTTTTTTGTTGTTGTTGTTGCTAAAAGCAAGATTGAAATCCCTCTTTTTCACAGTTCAGTGATTGAATTTAGTTTCCAAATGGGACTTAATTACTATTCAGTAAACAACTGAATCTTTTGTGCCTTGCTTTTGGATAAAGTAGTCACTAGTCTTTCCAGAGAACGCAAATTGAAAACAATGTTTTGAAACTTCTGCCTAGTAGGCTCTCTTTTGGAGGAGAGGACGGAGGCACTCACTATACTGCATACTGAAAACTTAGTTTCCACATGTATTTTCTTGGTATGCTAAATAGAGGTCACTTTAAAAAAAAAAATTGCAGTTAAAAGAAAATGCTTATCCTAGATTTGTGAATCTTTTGCACACTTCTGTTCTCTGAGTGTGCTTTCCTGGACCAACTGCACAGCCAGGATGCTTGCCTAGCTCTCCGACACTCCTTACATATGCACCACCAGCTAGCTCCTGACAAACTGGACAGCTGGGAGCTCTGCTATCCAGTTTTTTGTGTCTTGTCTTATTCCCTTCTCCGCAACAGTTAAATTTCTAAGCAGTGTAGATGGCAAGACAGCCAGCCAGCCCCTTGCTCTATGTTCTTTCTTGTTCTTCATGCACCCTCAGGTCCCTTGACTCTGATATTAGGTTAGGCGGCAGATACCCTGGTCTCACTCAAAACATGCTAAAACTGAACCGTAGAGGTTCTGAAATGCACAGGTAACTTTGCTTTTCAGATGTATGGCCAGGGGTAGAACCCACAAGTCCCCATATGCTGCAGGATTAGGCTGTTTTGCTTTATTACTGACCACAGACAGCAAAGGTAGCCCTGGAAATCTCAGAAGGAAGTCTGTTCTCTCAAGCTGTCTGGCCTAATTTTGAAAGACTAGAAGGTATAACGAGCATCTAGAGTTTGCTTGTAGCTGAACTTTGATTCTTTTGGGACTCGCCCATCTTAATATGGAAATCATGCCAAGAGATGTTCATAATTTTATATTGGTTTCAAGACTGTCATTGAACATATTAAGTTTGAAGATGTGCAAGGAATCGGTTAGTGGAAAAAATAGACTAGGGGAAGTTGCTAGAAGGTCTTGGGGTGTGGGGGGTGGGAATAAGGAATACAAGGAATATAAGGAATAAGGAATTTTTTTATTTAGAAAGCTTGTGGGATCCAGAGAACTTGCAAAGTAGTTCCGTGTGGGCAGAGCTGTGGGCAATGCAAATGAAGTTTGCTTGAATCTTGGAGAAGCTGAGGAGAGGGAGGGTGGTTTGGGAGTTCCAGGAAACCAGAGAGGAGGAATTGTTTCTACGATTCTGTGAATTCGCAGTAAACCAAGCATCAGATGACTCTGTGTATAAAAGTATTTGTCAGTGAGAAGGAGGAACAGGAGCATGTCTGAAGTGTTAGCTACTCCACTTTTTTTACATTGTTATCTGGATTTTCTGTAATATACTGCATTATTTCTGTGACAATAGCTTCTCTCTCTTTCCTGGAAGCTGCCAGGGGAGGAAATGCATGCATGTGCAACGTTACTGGCAATGTCACCAGTTTTAAGGGGCTTTTTCTGAGTAGCACGACAAGTGAAAATAGTTTTCTTGAACTTCAGTTCTCTGCAGAGTGGCAAGTCAAATAAACAAAAGTGAAATGAGAAGTACTGAGTTAATGGTGCTTGTAAAATTTATACACTCACAGTTTTGGAGATACACAGCCTGCATGTTTTCACATTAGCTCCTTGTAAATTCATTGCAGTTTCTGCAAACTACTGTATTTGTATAGATTCTGTATACTTCATTCCAGTTTTGCTTTCAAGAGATGGATTGTACTAATTAGGATAGCATCAAGCCAATACTGTTCACAAGTAGATGAAAAAAAGCTTTCACTACCTGAATATACAAAGCTTCC
>NW_005842975.1:508174-515862 GCF_000455745.1 Alligator sinensis | reverse complement strand
CAGCCACCCCAAAATTCACCACAGCCCCCCTGTAGCCTGCCTCCCAGCACCACTGCCCTGCCCCTGCCAACCCCCCTGCTGGAAAGAGGCCAGCATAGCCCCTGGCCCTGAACCCCACGCACAAATCCAGGGGGCATGTGCACCCCATGCCTCCCCCAGGCATGCGTGCAATAGCAGGGAGCCACACCCCATTCCCCCCGGCACCTCCCAGACTAGCCACCCACAGCTGCATCCCATGCCCCACCCCACACCAGCTGGGCAGTGCCTGTCCCTGCCCTAACCCCATTCCCTCCATCACCATGAGTGCCTCAATCTACCCCCACGCCCCTTTCTCCCCCACAGACTTACAAGCCAGACACTGCTCTCCAAGCTGCTAGGCTGCATATTAGCTATTGAATTGGTATTGGCTGATACGGCTGATTAATAAATCAGCCATTGGTATTAGCCAAATTTTTTTTAATCAGTGTACCCCTACCCTGAAGTGCTCTAAAGCTGTGCCCTAATAGAAGAGCACGGGGAATTGCTGTAACTCATGGGACTTCCTGCAAAGTGCCATGAGTTGCAACAAGGAGTACACATCTGTCAGTGCCCAGAGTTTCCATATCAGAATACATGATTCTGAGGAAGACAATGAATGTATCCTCATTTCTATCAAGCAGATTGGGTAAATGGCTTGCCATCCTCTACTGCTCTCAGGAGAATAATTCTTAGCATAGACTTAAACTGAATAAACTCACATTATTTCTGATTTTCCATCCCAATGTTATTACACCTTTCCTAAAAAGACTTCAACTCTACCATAGTGTCTGGTAGTTAGATGAACTTCTGCACAGTCAAATTTGGATAAGTCTGAAAAAATTACTTGAGAACTAAAATGCAGTTGCATCTAGGAACAAAATTCTGTGCTGTATCTCTAAGGTAATCTATGGTTAGCTTAAACCCCGTCAAGTTCCCCTGATGGCTGTTTTTTCAGGGGCTGGAGACACCCCCAGAGCAACTTATACAGCCCTGTAAATCTGCCTAATTTAAATGCCCAAGGTTCCTGGGCTGCCCCGTGGGCCACAGCATTACCTAGAATTGGACAGCACTGTGTGCTGTGAAACAGATCTTGGCATGCCCTCCAGATACAGGAGCACCCCCAGTAGGTTTTCTACATCAGGACTTATGAGGGACTTGTCAGAAGACAATCGCACGAGATGCACTGCACTTCCTCCACTTGGGAATTTTCTCCCAGATAGATACTGAGCTTTTAAGAGCTCTATGACCTAAATTCTATTGCATTATCTGTACCCACCTACAGCTACGCAAACAAAAAGCTAAATAATACACCTCTCTCAAGAATCCAGAGCATAAACAAAATTATGAGAATATATCTATTTTTGAAAAGACAGGAAGATCCAGAATGGGGCCTGAAGAAGGAGTTTATGCTTTATATCCAGAAAAAAATCAGTAAAGTGAATAATTTCAATAAAGCTAGTACTCTATACTAGGGCTGTGCAAAGCTTCGGTCCGTGATTCAATTCGGCGGAGATTCAGTCTGATTAGGTGACTGAATCTCCAAATTCAAATTGAATTAAGAGACCCTTTAATCTCTCCAAATCAAATCGGAACCCTTCGAATCGATTCGGAGGGATTTGGAAAGATTCAGCAATTTGGACACAGACACAGCTTTAAATGTTTTTTCTACATACCTCAAGGTACCAGGCGGCTCAGCAACATTCTGATGCTGGGGTGGATGGAGTGTCCCGCCGGAGCGTGGGGGCTCCCCAGCACACTCAGCAGATGACCTGGAAGTGGACCAGAAGCGTGTCCGGTCCACTTCTAGGTCCGCTGGGAAGCGTGCAGGGGGTACCTCCGCGGCCACCCTGGCTCAGCGACTGGTTCCTCCTGGGTCTGGGGGGGGACACCCGGGGCCCCCTGCAGCTGATCGCTGAGTCAGGGGGTGCCGGGGGGGGAGGGGGGCCCCCACATGCTCCCCAGCAGACCCAGAAGTACGTCCAGCCCACTTCCAAGTTTGCCGCCGAGCATGCAGGGAGCCCCCCTGCGCTCCTGTGGGACAGTCCATCCACTCCAGCATCGCAGCATTCATGAGCCACACCTGGTACCTCAATGTACGTAGAAAAAATATTTAAAGCTGTGTGTACGGTCAAATTCTCTGAATCAGCACTGAATCTTCAGATTTGGATTCAGCCAAATCGAATCAGGGACAGTGATCCAAATCAACAAATTGACTCACTGTCCCCAGTTAGGGCTGAATCCAAATCGAATGCAGTCCGTTTCACACACTCCTACTCTGTACATGTATGACATTTCTTCAACACAGCTTTCAGGGTAGGGGTATTATGGATTCTAAAAATCTCTTGACTAATATCTGTGGCAAACCTTATCATGTGTACAGTACTCCTTGTGTTTTTATACAGACGGGATGCAGACACTGCCTGTATGCAGTATTGTTCAGCGAAATCTACTTGACAAATTGTTGGATAACCCACTTCTTCCAAGCAGAAAAGAAATTTTTTGTTCAACTTGTATACTGTTTCAAAGAAGGACATAAACTAGTATTTTATATCACTATCACTAGTTGCTTGATGAAAGAAGGAGTACGTAGTTTCAAGATTACTGAAATCACACCCTCTTCAAGTACAGAGCTCTGTTCCACATGCTCTGAACATACAAAATATACTACTAGTAATGTATTTGTTTTTCCTCCAGAGTTTACATAATGACTTATTTGTTCTGCAGAAACAATTAATATATTGAGATATACATGAGGAGGTTCCTGAAATAATTAACTGTATTTTGCCAGTTACAATACTAAGTATATAAAAACTTTTGCCTCCCTTCCAACTCCAAGTTTTCTTTCCCAACAAATGATCTGACTGATTGCATATATGACAACCTACACACAATTCCATGTCCAAAGTCTCCATAAAGAATAACTTCCACCATCAAAACATACTTTTATAAAGTGTCTTAAGTGTGTTCCAAAATAAGTGGTCAGGCTTATATAGTCCAGGATTTAACAGCAGGAGAACTTGATGCAGGATTCACAAAAAAACTATAGATACATATTCAAGAATTTAAATTTGTATTGAAAGGAATAGAAAAACATATTCATGCCTTGCTTCAAAGCTTCCTTTCTTAGAGTAATGAGGTCAAAACCATATTTATCTGAATCCAAGGCAAAGTGATTTTCCCCATTTAACATGGGGGCGGGGAAGCCCCTTGTCTTGGATTGAAATACAAGGCAGTGGGGGCAGGAAGGGGAGAAGGGGGAGGAAGCAGCTGTGGCTGTGATCCCAACCCAGGGTTTATGTCAGAGACAAAGCTGTTGCCTGCCCCCCAATCTCTCCCCATGCCCCTGCAGCCTTGTAACAGCTGATAAGGCAGAAGAGGCAGGGGAAGGCAGATGGGGGAAAAGGTGGTGGAGGGTTGGGTGGGGGGCAAAGGCTGTGGGGGCAGAGATAGCAGGGAAAGCAAGCAGAAAGAGGAAGGCAGGTGCAGTGGATGCAGGCATGGGGGGGGCAAGTAGCAAGGGACAAATGGGCAACTGCCAGAGGGAAGATACAATGGGGGCAGGCAGCAGAGTGAGTATTGGGGGGGGGCAAGTAACAGGGGGTAAAGTGTGGAGGGGCAGGGGTCAAGCTGTATGACTCCAACACTGCCTGTTCCCCTGCCACTACTTATTAACCTGTTACAGTGGTGGAGGGAGGGAAGAAATTTAAGATGACCCCCCCCTCCAAATACTTAGATTCTATACATGGAAAATTGTAAGAAATCGATAAATTGTCCATGTATAGAATCTAATTATTGGGGAGTCTTCTTAAATTCAGGGTCATCTTGCATTCAGGTAACTATGGTAAATCTATGATATTCTCAAAGCCTTTGAGGAAAAGCAAATCTGTCAATCCGTATGCCAGGGAAGGTGTCCACCTCTGAAAAATTGCCAGCTGAGCTACTTCCACACCCTAGAAAATCTCTCACTGATATAAGTCAATAAAGAATATTAAGCTTTATGAGTAAATAGAACAATCCTCCAGGGCAGACAATTTCATGGAAAACCAAAACTTTCAGCTCAAAATTCCTTACTTTTCTGCAATTAACAGCCCAATCAAGATGGGCTGGATCTGTGGATCTCCTTAGTCCAAGAAAGGAAATCCTCAAGTAGGATAAGGCAAGGATATATTTTCCTTTTCTTGTGTGTAATGAGATTCACCCATCCACAAAATTAGGATTCTATACCAGTGTCCCCTTTGATGGAGGCAGGAATGGCATAGCAGTATATATAGCTATTTACAGATCAGAACTGGGGTAGTATAGTGAGTAGTATTGTGAGTAGTATACATTTATCACAGATTGCATCAGCTGAAGGCTAAATATGTATTTTTCTAGAATTTGCAGGTGTGACAAGAAGACCACGTGGATTCATCACAGATTTCCTCCTCTTTCTGTCCCTGAAGTTGCCTGCCATGAAAAGCAAATTCTGATTTTATAATTAGAAGATATGCTCTCTCATTTGTATGATTTTGAAATTGAAGACGACCATCTGGAACTGGAAGATACTGTAGCTTTGTCTCTCTTTGCACTGAATGATAAAACAGACAAGGTCTTTACTTTTCTCAACTGAGCTGTGTGGTTAATAAATACATGGGTGACTTGTGTCTCCCAAGTCTGGGGGGGCAGCAGTGGGGCACGACCAGGGTAGGGAGTCCCCCAGTGGCCAGTGGCTGAGTGCACTGGTAGCAGAGGAAGTGCCAGCACTTCCACATATGTCACAGCAGAGCCAATTTCAGGGGGGGACACTCTGTGCCCCCCTACCAGCTGAAGCATTCGCTGTCAGGGGGACACCAGTGCTCTCGGGGGGGGGGGGGGGGGGGCACATGCCCCCTTGTGCTTTCCTATGCGTCGCCTATACATTATATTATGATTCATGGGCAACTTAGTTGGGGGGGCATATGCTCACCCAGCAACTAGTCAGCAACCGGGGTGGGGGCGGGCGCAGCTAATTGCACAGACCAGGGGAGGAGGTCCCCTCATGGCCAATTGTGCTGCAGCGCTCCCAGAAGTGGCCGCAGCACTCCCACTCCCCAGCCAGAGTTCGCAGGGAGGGCACCGGCACTCCCGCCTGCCCCCTGCCTGTCGCCTTAGCGGGGAACGCGGCCTGTCAGGGGGTGCACGAGCACCCCAGTGCACCCCCTATTAAGCACCACTGAATAAATACTTTGAGATAGCTGTGGATATCCACAGAATGCTAATTTCTCTTTGGGATCGATTGGAGCTGGACAGAAGTACAGAAGGACAATTTCTTGTGCTTTTTGGAGCCTGGGGTTAAACTTTGGTGTGAAATCTCCGTCAGTTTAGAGGTTAAAGGAGACAATCTGCTAATTCAGATGTTCTGCGATTACTACAAAAAGGCACTTGAATAGTTGGAAAGTGATTAACCAACTTCAAGAATGGTTCAAATGAAGGGCTCATCATGGCACTGAGAACTAGACAGGATCCTATAAAAGAACTGTGTGCACTTCAAGAAAGTGTCTGGACACGTGCGTCAAAAATTACAGTGCTTTCCTTATGCATTTGATCTTTGAGGGTACATTACATAACACAGAAAAGATCTTGAAGTTGCCTTCAACCAGCTCAAGCCACGTAAGCCACCTTTCCCTGTCTATATCACAATTTCTGGCCCATACTGTGCTCCTTGTTTGTGAAGTTGAATCTTTCAAGGAACCAGTATGCAAACTACTGGGCTTACCTCTACTTATGGGCAATAGAAAAGGAAATAATATGCAGAAGGGCTAGAAGTCAGACTCAGAAAATTGTGAGATTGCTGCAGGTGTATTTCCTTGTGCTTCAGGGCTGTACATGTCCCAAACACACTGCAGAAAGGGACAGGGTGAGCAGTTGCAGGCCTGATCTTATACCTAGAAGCTCAGCAGAACTTCCAAGATCAGGCTGTAGAGCTGCCAGCAGCTGGGCTAAGCAGTTTACAGTATAGCTCAGTGATTATCAACCTTTTTTAGTCTCAAGACAACCTTTGGAAAATGCCAGTTCTTACTTTTCACTTTTTTTTTTTTTTTTTACTATAGAAAAAGAATACAGTTTTTTCTGTTACAAAGAACTCAGAAAGACCACAACCATGGATTTCTATTTGAAATTTCTGAGTTTATTTTATAAATCATGCTTGCATACTTAATAGTGCTAACATTGTGTGGCACTCCACAGCACCCTTTAAAGGATCTCAAGGTACCCCAGGGTGCCATGGAATCCTGTTTGAAAATTACTGGTATAGACAGCTGAGTTTTACTTGAATGCCTGAAATGCCAAACCTAGCCAGAATTCATTATGCAGATTTGTGGTACAAAGGTGAGATTTTTGGCCTGGTGCACATAAGTAAACCTCAGCCAGGCCCTGAAATATACTAGATTTCTTTTTCTAAGATAAAAAGTAAAACTACCACCTCTTTTGCATAACTGCTTCGGCTTAAGAGACTCCATCGAAGAGGAAACCAGGTAAATTCAGACTATCTATCCCGCCAATCTCCTAAAACCAGGTAACTGCCTTTGCCAAATAGTGCGCATTTAGTGTGAATTTTAACATGTTCAATCTGAATGGAACTAAATTATCAGTCCTATGCCTCTCTTGAACTGTGTTTTAGCGAGGAGAAAAGAGACAAACAAAGAGTCCCTTAGTCATCTTCACAAAAACGGTACTTGTTGCATTGGCTTTGTGACCCTGCCAGCAAAAGGACTACACTGAAATCATTAATCCAGGTGGGAGGTGCACAGATCTGTTGCTGAAAGATCACATTCTTTTACCACTAGGTAAAACATCTCTGCTGGTAGCAACCTTTCTGGATGATTTGTCCAAAGGAGGTACTGCGATGACACCTACCTAGACTTAGTTGCCTGTGAAGGGCCTTTATAATGAAAATTTGACACTTTTAGGTAAAATTCTCTCCCAGTTAGAAAGGATTAGCCAATGCCAATCAAGGAAATAGGCATATTTATTTTTGGCAGCAATGCCAAGATAAGTACTGGCTAATGCACACTGAGCAACTTTCTGGTGTGCGGGAAGTGGGACTAAAATAAATATGGGTCAAGAAGCCCATTCCAGCCTGTCAGCAGCCCGGAAGGGATTCATTTGTGGTCCCCAGACTCTCACCTAGCCATCACTTCCCCCATTGTTCCAGCTGCAACAGCAGTCAAAGTCTCCAGGCTCCCCCTCCCTCCTCTAGCTGCTGCTTCCTCCCCTTGCCTAAGGGGTTGGGGTTGTGTGGCACAGCACAGAGAGCTGAGGGTGAGTCTGGGCCACATGGTGGGGGGGAGGGGAGCTGTGGGCAACAGATCATGCTTCCGCAGAGAAGAGATGTGGGCGGGCGGGGGCGGGGGGGAACGACACCACAAGGATATGTGCCCATGTGCCCATTTAGTGCATCACTGGGGAGAAGGGGCATGCACAGCTCAGTTGCAGCAGTGGGGGGTTTCCCAGTATAGTGGTAGGGGGTGCCCGGAGCCGATGCAGATGCACGGAACAGCAGTAGAGGGGTCTACATGGCACACAGTCTGGAGGCCCATGGCTCACCTGTTGGGGCCCCTTGTGGCTTAGAAGCTAGATAGCCCTGACTTACACACTACAGCATAACAACACATAGCAAGCAGCTAGTAATGACAGCTGCACATTGACTTGCA
>NW_005842975.1:499916-508164 GCF_000455745.1 Alligator sinensis | reverse complement strand
GAAAATAACCTGATACTTTTCCTGTTTTGCAGGTATAGCAAGGAAAAGCCTTAACCCATTAGTATATCTTCCCTCACATATGCTGTGAGACCACATATTGTTAGCCCGCAGAGAGAAGATTAGCTGTACTAGTCTGCAGTCAAACAAAAGGTAGGGTACGGTGGCTCATTGAAGACTAACTGGTTCAGAGGAGAACCTTTCAAAAGCAACAACCCATTTTGTCAGATGCATCTATGAAAGCTCACATCTCTGAACCAGTTAGCCTCTAAGGGGCCACCCTGCCCTACCTTTTGCCTAGCACGCACAGAACGCCTGCTCATCTCAGTCCTAGTTTACAACACTGCAAAGACTCAGTATGCTCTTGTCAGAAAATCAGTAACCACCTGGGGATTTTTTATATTTTTCTGTTTGATTCCCTAATTTGGAGACAGACTGCTGGCCTTCTTGCCAAAAAAAGGGAACCGTCTCTTTATGGTGGTATTTATGTACATCTAGAGGAAACAGTGTCTATAGTCATTTCTACATTTATTGGCCATGATACCTTTCATGAGGGCAAGGAAAGGAACACAACCTAAGGATTATCCTTAATCCTGCTTTACGCAGTTTGAGAGAAACAGAGGTTTTCTTTCATACACTTAGAATGTCTCATAAAGTAATCTCTGAATCAGATTTTTCAGAATATGAAGGAATCAAGGGCACTTTCTCTCCTCAATACTTCATTATAATACCGTTAGACCTACTACTCTCATACATTCCTTTATCTTTTCTGTTAGATAATTTAAAGAGATAAATTTCTGATTGAGAGTCTGATATTGGGATGGGGACAGGAAACCTAGTAGTTAGTCTTCTGAATGGCTTTCTTGCCCTGAGAGAGATTTAAATAGAAGTTTGTATTGGACTGGGTTGAGAAGGGGCTTTCTAACGTCCTAAGCTTTGTTCAATGGAAATTCTTAGGTGCAGCCTTGACATGGCTAGCACGGGGGCAGCAGTTTCTAGCCCTGAAGGTTGAAAGGAGTTCTTGACCTGCTAGCTGCGTTGTGAGAAAGAGGTGGGCTGATGCTATTAGTGGATAGTAACCTTGAACTACTGAGAGGCTGGACAGGTGCTTGATAGAGGTGCACCAATAAATCAGTTCATATCATATCGGCATTGATAAAAGAAAAATTGACATTACTGGCAATCGGCTTTTTTTGACTGATGTGGCTGATAATGTCGGTGATAAATGCCGTGTGCATGGGCACAGGATGCACATGGTCAGGAATGCAGATGGCAGCTTGGAGAGCAGTGTCTGGCCGATAAGTCTGTTGGGGGGAGGGGGCATAGGGGAGGGAAGGTGCAGGAAGGGGGCCAGATCGAGGCCCTCCCAGTGAGGGAGGGATTGGGGCTGGGGCAGGGCTGGGGCTCATCACGGGGGAGGCGGCTCCCGCCGCTGCACACCCCCCCAGGGGAGGCTTGCAGGGACTAGACACGCACCCTCCAGATCTACGTGCGGGGTGAAGACAGGCTGACTCTGTGGGCTCAGGCCAGGGATAGTGCCAGGCTCTTCCCAGCAGGGGGGCTGGGCTGGGGCTGTGCTTGGGGCAAGCAGCAGTGGCACTGGGAGGGGAGGCTACAGGGTGGGCTACAGCCACCTCAAAATTCACTGTAGCTCCCCGTATTCCCCCTCCCAGAACTACCGTCTCTTGCTCCAAGCCCTGGCTCAACCCCCCTGCCAGAAAGAGCCCTGTGCTGCCCCTGGCCCCAGCCTGCAGGAGCAGCAATCCGCCCTTGTCCCATGCACAGATCCGGGGTACATGCAGTGTATGCAGTGGCGGGGGCTGCACCCTCGTGTCCCCCAGACAAGCTGTGGCTCCATCCTGCACCCACTTGCCCAAGCTGGGCAGCATGGGTGCGGGATCCCTGCCCCAGCCCCATTCCCTCCCTCACTGCAGGAGCCTCGATATGCCCTCCCAATGCCCCTGCCCCACCCCACAACAGACTTACCAGCCAAACCCTGCTCCCCAAGCTGCCGGACTGCACATCAGCAATTGGATTGGTATCAGCCCATACAGCTCGTTAATAATCAGCCATCGGTATAGGCCCATAAAATCTTTATCAGTGCACCCCTAGTGGTAGATCATGCTGTAGACTGAAAGGAAAGGTCATGTCTACGGGGTCCCCTTAGAAGCTTTCCTTGCTCTCTGCTGAGCCACTACCAGTAGTTCTATGCTGCTGCAGCAACTGCAGTGACGATGCTGAGTGGCTGCTCCACAATCAAGGCCATGAATCCATGCTTCACCAGTTGCGCAGACAGCTTCCTTGGCCCTTTAGCACTCCCCCGACATGGGGAAAGGAGACACTATTGCCTGGGCCAGGTCCACAGAATTCTGCTGCTGTGGTGATACAGTTGCTTTCCAGAACTTTTCTTGTTCTGGGAATGAGCTATCTGGAAACCCTACCTCTGGCTCTCTGCTGAACAAGTTAAGATCTCTGTGCATCTACCGTACTGGGGTCGGCAGGGGGGAGATGCAGCAGACACAGTGTCTCTCTCCCTCTCTCCTTAGTTTTCTCCAAAATGCTGCACACCCTGCATGGATAACTAGGAAGGAATAGAAAGTCACAGTGATTACTAGAGAGAGAGAAGATAAGGCAGAATGGCACCTTAGAATCTAACTGGCTGGAAAAAGAGAAAATCCCCTTTTGCCAACAAAGGAAGACCATGAGATGCTGCAGATTTTTACCCGCCTTTCCCCTGCTTTCTATAACTCTGCTTTACAAGACAAGCAGAGGTGATATGCAGGTGAAAACAGACAAAAACCTGAAAGTTCTGAAGCTACAGATCTGGCCTGTCTTCAGTTCTCCACAAGAACAGGTTCCCAGCGTCACAAATCTATAGACCACATTATGAATAGGAATGAATAGTCGGTGACTGCTAAGGGGGGCGGGGGTGGAGTTTCAGGTAAAAAACAAAACCTTTCTTCAAACTCTTTCATATCTATTCAGATCTTAAATCCATACTGTATTTTCCTTATTGTCAGATCCCCTAATGTTCCCCCTCCCCACCATTTCATAATTCTTTAGCTCAGGGGTGGCCAATCTGCAGCACTAGTACTACAAATGGCACAGGCAGCCTGTGTGTGTGGCATAGCAGCAGATAGGGCAGGAAGCAGAAGGCAGAGCAGCAGACTGGGCAGGGGAAGGGGTTGGGAGTGGCATGTGGGGAGGGTGTGGCACTAAGTTGTGGCACACCTGCCAAAAAGGTTGGCCTCTACTGCTCTAGCTCACAAACCCCTAACAATTTATCCAGTGCAGTTATACATTGTGAACAGAACTGTTTAGCACTCTTAAAACGGGAAACCCAGACACAGCTCAAAATAAGCAGCCCAAGAGATACAGGAAATAATGTATTATTCATTTTCATGTTAAACTAGAGACTGCCAGTTCTGAATATAACTGAAGCAGTTGCAGCTTTTCTAATTAAAAAAAATAATTAAACCATTCTACTAATTTTTGCCCAGCAGATTTACTGGCTAAAGGGGAATAAAAATATTTAATGAAGTCTGAATTGGATTTTGAGTCTTAAATACCTAAGTAGCTTTCTGCCTAGGTTGTACATGACAACGAAACTGTACCATTACAAATACAAGTTGGTTCTCCAAACACACACAATGAACTATGGCTATGACTTTCTTTAGATACTTTGAATTGTCTTGAAATTAAGATTGAAAAAAATATCAGAAGTTTGGAAAACTGAAAATACTTTAAAGCCTTTATGGAAAAAACACCTTAAATTTGTATTCAGTGGCACAAATATTGCAGTCTAAAAAATTGTGGTTCCAAAAGATAAATATGTTGGTGGTTGTAAAACTTTAGTAATCTGCAGCAAAAAACTTCCTGGTCTTCCTAGCAGAACAATTTAAGTTTAAAGCCTTACATCTATTTATAGAACTTGGGCACATGTCACTACAATAGTTGATTGTGCTGTGCAGCTGTTTTGTATATCTAGAAGGGCAGGAAAGAACAGACTGCACTTTGATCTTTCCCTTTTTTGGAGATTTAGAACAACAACAAAAATTGCCAGTAGGAAGGCAGACAGTATTTTTGGATGGCAAGCGTACCAGTTTCAAAAGCTGTGGTCTTATATTCATAAGACACTGGGAGATTATTTTTAGCAACCCTGTAAATGAGAATTTGGAATTTGGAAATGGACAAACTATTACACCTGTCACAAAAATAGAGTTACACTGAATCTTCCATTTAAGTGATGCACATATAAAAGACTACCACACTAGATGGCCCATTCGAACTGAATACCACTATTTTGTAAAGCTACATGGATCATGTCTCAGGAAATGAAAATCAAATATTTGTTCAAGAAAGCCTTTACAAGATAAGACATAACCATGTACAATCATTAAAACCTGTCAGTTTTTAAGCTATAAAATACACTTAAAATGCACAAAACAGGCTTTTTGTATTAGTAAAAAAATAATAGAAACATGATTTACAGAAATCAGATCACAGTTCACAAAACTGCAAAGTATATATACATGGTTATACAAAGTACATTTTCCAGGCATAAATCTGAAACCTGTACTTTCCAAAAAGTTCTTCCAAAACTTCTGGCTTGGAACAATGTCTGTTAAGGCAGAAACTCTTGTCAAACTAGTAGATAACAGGTTGCTTTGATTATGCATCCTTAAATTTTGTAGCTCTAACCTCTATACTAATCAGGTATTTTATGAGACAAATAAACTATCATAAGGGATTAAGATAACCTTACAACATACTCATTATTATTCAACTGTATTGAGTTTTTGGACTTTTTGTGTTAAACTCAGTTTCAAATCTTCAGAGTTCTGAATGATGAGGAGGGAGTTAAAAGCAAAACAGTTTAAGACAAGGAAAAGGAAAATTTGCGCTGGTGGTAATTCACTGGCAGCCGCCTTGGAAAAGGTCAACCCATTGGAATTTTCATCAGAAAAAGCTACTCCAGTGCTACAGCTTAAATGTCAGAAGGTACACAGAAAATGATAGCCAACAATTTTATCTTCTCTCAATTATTACATGCTTGCCTATGTAAAAATGAGATTGGATTAGCAGAGAAAGCTTTAAAATTAAATCTACTAGTTCAAATTTTATTCACGTACCACCTTACAGTCCACCACCAGCTCTCTGCAAGATAGTCGTGACTAAGAAGATACAAACCTCCAAGGCCACTAATCAAAACTGATAAGTCAAATGGTTAATAAAAAAGTCAGAAAGATGTTTTTCCCAAAAGCTGGTGACCAAGTAAAATTTGTAACATCTGCTGCATACTTCTACAATAACTTAGCCAAAGTGATACTCTAAAAATCCCTTCTAGTGATATACATATCCATTTTAGCAAATTGGAAAACATGTTTTAACCCCTTTAGTAAGGAGAGGAGCAAATTGTATGTTATGCCAAAAATCTTCAGGTGACAACAGAAAATGTGGGGGTTTTATCACCTTTTCAGGTAGCATAGCATATAAAGAAAAGAGTCATGAAATTATCCATCTAGTTGGATGCTGTTGCATGTTATTATACGTAATCTTCAATTTTAAAGAAAGTAAAAGTCAGGGTGAGCAAATGACAATTTTATAGTGCTCATTATCATCATATCTGACCATCTGGAGGAAGTTACTGCTGTCAAGAAACCTACTCTGATGGTTAGAAATTAAATAAGTCTACACTAAGCATCTGTAAAGACTTGGAAGTTCTTCCTTTATACCCCACAAAAAACATTTTCTAATCTGCTGGTTATCTGATTCACACCTTACAGAAATATATACTTTACAGAATCTGAGACGACTTTGAATTTAAGATGACCCCCCTGCCCCAATAATTAGATTCTAGATATGGAAAATGTATTAATTTGTTTAATAATTTTTTATGTCTAGAATGTTATTATTGGCAGGTCACCTTAAATATGCTCCCCACTACCACTGCTATGGGAAAGCAATGGCAGGGAGGCAAGCAGCAAACAAGGAGTCACCAGCCTGATTCCAATACCTTGTTCCTCCCCTACATTTTCCATGTGCTGCCACTTGCTCCCCCCACCCCCCACACTGCTGTCTGCCCTCTCAGTACCTGCCTCCCCACCGTCACTTACGCTCAGTCACAGTTCCACCCCGCTCGAACCAAAGGCTTGGAGTACATGGTGGCTCAGGCTCCACCTGGCCAGGCAGCAGCAATTGCAACAGCCCCAGCCCCAGCCCCAGGCAAGAGCTGCTGCAGCTAGGCCAAACAGGGGCTGGAGCCACCCTGTGCTTCATATCCCAGGCCAGAGCAAGGCTCGAGTAATAGGCAGAGCTGGAGCCATCACTGAGGGTAACTGTTGGTGTGGGGTGGAGCATAGTGGGGCAGTGGCTGTAGCTCCAACTCTGGGGCCAGCGGTGCAGCAGCTGCCTGTCCCCTACCTTGTACTTGAATCCAAGATGATGGGCTCCCCCCCTCAATATTGAATGGCGGGGGGACCTCATCTTGGATTTGAGTAAATATGGTACATGTTAAAATAGATTATTAAATTACTTAAGTAATGCATAGTTCTGGGCAGCTACCTGGACCTAAGTCTACAAGTACATTTAAAAAATGACCAGCAAATGACCAGGATAGAAGTGTTGAATTAAATACTGTGGGTATTAAGTTGGCACCCACAGTGAGTCAGGTTCTTTCCACACTCACAGAATCTATTCCCTGCTTCCAAGATCTTTTCTAGACTATGAAGTAAAAGGTGTGACATTACCTTGTGGACTTCCTGACACATTCTAAACATGCTAAACTGGTTCAGCTAAAACCTAGGAGGAGTCTGGGCTTTAACTCAACCATTTAGTTAGCTGTGCCTTATGTACACTTTTTAAATGTCTGTATGTTACCTAGTATCATATCTTTAAATCGTAGTCACAGAAACACAGAAAAAGTAGGGCTGAAAAGGTCCTCAGGAGGCAATCTAGTTCAACCCCCTGCCCAAGGTAGAATCATCACGATCTAAGACATTCTAGACAGAATGTTAGTCTAACCCAGCAGTCAGCCACTTATGGCCCACTCGCTAGATCCAGCCTGCAGAGCTTTTTGATCTGGACTACAGATGTGCAGCTTTAGCAGCAGTTGCTTTCTCATGCCACTGCAGGGAAAAGTGCTGACTGTGGGCACTCTCCCCATGCTGCCATGGGGAAAAGTGTTGGCAGCA
This sequence comes from Alligator sinensis, assembly GCF_000455745.1. NCBI lineage: Eukaryota > Metazoa > Chordata > Crocodylia > Alligatoridae > Alligator > Alligator sinensis. The sequence goes on along the minus strand of NW_005842975.1, from coordinate 500,974 downwards.
ATTGGGTCCTAGCACCTGCTCACCTGCCTGTGACCCAAACTGGGTCACTTTGGCACACACCTTAAAAAGGACACCAACTGCTGGTCTAACCTATTTTTAAAAACTTCATGAACAACCCTCTTGTACAAATACCAGGACAAGGGTACTGTCAATGGCCTACCATTGCAAGGACAGGAAGTAGTTGTTAAGTATGCTCAAGAAATCCAAGAAAGAGGACCATATCCCCTGCTACAGAGAAAGGAAACCTGGTCAATCGCTCTCCCCCAACACACACACACAGCAAGAGGCAGGGCCAGTCTAACCATAAATGTGGCAATCAGTCTGACTCTGAGTGCAGGAGCAAGACCCTCTACCCAGAAACCTCCCAGGCCAGGTTTTTTAAGTCCCAGCAGAAGCATCAACAAACCCCAGTCAAACCACCCAGCCTTGGCTAACACCCAATTCTTCTGAAGAAGGTACAACAAGAAACAAACTGTGACACCATAGCAACAGGAAGGGGGAAAATTCCTTCCTGGGCAGCTAAATTCAGAAGTATGGGATTAACCATACACCCTCCACTCCACACTGCAACCTGGGGACCACAAACACTACTCCATGTATTAAACACATTATTAGACCAACTAAAAAATTGCCCCCCAAAAATCTTTAAAATGATCTTTTTCTGCAGAAAAAGAAAATTTGTTTTGTGATGTCTTAGTTGGTCTAATAAAAGGTATCATCTCTGAACCAAGAGTTCTAGAGTTTTGCATTACTCTAGGTATCATATATCCTCACTGGATCCAGAACTGCCTTTTCTATCCTCCTATCCCCTCCACAAACTTATCCCAGCTACTTTAATTTTTTTTTCACAACAAAGCTGGTTGCGGTGCTCTGCATCATTCTCTTTCATTCTGAAGACAAGGTCAAAGAATTCACAGGAGCCTCAATCTTGCTCAGGTACTACTGCATTATGAAAAACAAGTAGGGATTCATAGATTCATAGATGTTAGGGTCGGAAGGGACCTCAATAGATCATCGAGTCCGACCCCCTGCATAGGCAGGGCAAGGGGGTTTGGCTT
>NW_005842975.1:485693-499900 GCF_000455745.1 Alligator sinensis | reverse complement strand
CTAGATGACCCCAGCTGGATGGTTATCTAACCTCCTCTTGAAGACCCCCAGGGTAGGGGAGAGCACCACCTCCCTTGGGAGCCTGTTCCAGACCTTGGCCACTCGAACTGTGAAGAAGTTCTTCCTAATGTCTAATCTAAATCTGCTCTCTGCTAGCTTGTGGCCATTATTTCTTGTAAAATGGGGAACAAACACTGGGGCTAGTAAAGAAAAAAAGAGCTATGGTAAAATTTCAAAAGCCTGTAAGACACCTGACATGTGTCACCTTGAAAGACACTTCAAATGAGACTAACTCTTAAGTGACTTAAGGCAGGGGTGTCAAACTCACTCAGTCCCCAGGCCAGATCTCAAATGTGGGGCTCCTCACAGGTTTTATAGACATTAGGGCTGGAAGGGACCTCACAAAATCATCTGGTCTAGCCCCCTGCCCAAAGGGCAGGAAGTCAGCTGGAGTCAAATGATCCCAGTAAGATAGGCATCCAAGTGTTTCTTGAAAGTGTCCAGAGTAGATGCATGCACCACCTCTGGGGCCAGTCTACTCCAGGCCCTGGGGACTTGGACAGTAAAGAAGTTTTCCCTTATGTCTACCCCAAAATGGTCTTCCAGGAGTTCGTGACCATTGGACCTCGTCTTTCCTTGGGTCGGACCTTGTCTGCCCTGGTGAACAGATGCTCTCCCAGTTCCTGATGCACCCCCCCTTATGTACTTATAGGCTGCCACCAAGTCACCCCTGAGCCTACGCTTTTCCAGGCTGAAGAGTCCCATGGCTCTTAGCTTCTCCTCATAAGCGCATGGCTCTCCTCTGGACTCTTTTAAGCTTCTCCACATCCTTTCTGAATTGCAGAGACCAGAATTGGATGCAGTACTCCAGCTACGGTCTCACCAAGGCCAAGTAAAGCGGGAAGATGACTTCCTAGGTCTTGCTCGAGATGCATCAGTAGGTGCAAGACAGAGTTTTGTTTGTTTTGCCGGCTGCAGCATTGCCTTGGTGGCTCATGTTCATCTTGTGGCCAATCATGTCCCCCAAGTCTGTTTCAGTCATGGTGCTAGCGAGCATAGCACTGCTGAGCCTATAAGTGTGATACAGTTTTTTCTCCTGAGGTGGAGATCCTTACATTTCTCAGTGTTGAATGCCATTAGGCTTTGATCCACGCACCTTGCAAGCCTGTTGAGGTCAGCCTGGATTGCCAGCCTATCCTCTAGGGTGACCACACTTCCCCATAGCTTTGTGTCATCAGTGAACTTAGCCAGTCTGCTTCTGACACCAGAATCCAGATCATTTACAAATACACTGAAGACTACAGGTCAGAGAACGGAGCCCTGGGGAACGCCACTGCTCACCATGTGCCATGTTGATTCGGTTCCACTGACTATCACTCTCTGGGTCCAACCACGGAGCCAGTTCCCCAGCTAATGGACCGTAAGTTTGTCAAGGCCGCAGTTCCCCAATTTTACCACGAGGACATCATGGGGCACCAGGTTAAAGGCTTTCTTGAAGTCCAAATATATGAGATCAACCTCTCCTCCTCTGTCCAGGTGATGTGTCACCTGATCATAGAAGGAAATAAGATTGGTCAGGCAAGACCTACCTACAATGAAGATGTGTTGGTTATCTCTCAGGATGTTGCCTTCTGTTAGCCTGTTGTTAATGGTTTCTTTGATGATTTTTTCCAAGTTCTTTCCAGGTATTGAGGTCAAACTGACTGGCCTGTAGTTCCCTGGATCTTCCTTCCCCCCCTTCTTAAAGATAGGCACTACATTGGCCGTCTTCCAATCTTCATGTACCTCACCCAAGCGCGACAAGTTCTCGAATATCCTTGCCATTGGCTGTGCTATGTCAGCCAGTTCCTTTAGCACTCTTGGATTCATTCCATCCGGGCCAGATGATTTGTGGATGTCCAGCCTCTCAAGGTGTTCCCTCACAAGATCTATGCCAATGATGGGCGTATGTTCACCCTTTCAGAGGTAATCCTGCATCTTGTCAGGCAGGGTGATCCCCTTGGGCTGGTGGAAGACCAACACAAAGTAATAGTTAAGGAGATTGACTTTTTCCTGGGTGTTGGTTATCGGCTGCCCCATTTGGTTTAGCAAGGGTCCAATGTTGCCTTTGGTTTTTTTTCTCGACTTCCCACGTATCTGAAGAAGGACTTTTTATTGTCCTTAATTCGTGTAGACAGTTTGAGCTCAGTTTCAGCCTTGGCTTTTCTAGTTTGCTCCCTACAAGTGTGGGTCAGTGCTGAATACTTCTCCTTAGTGGTGTTTCCTGTCTTCCATCCTTTATAAGCTTCTCTTTTTAGATACAGGAGGGCCACGAGTTCCCTATTGAGCCAAGGGGGGAATGGACTTCCCCTGTGCTTCAAGGATCGCATCCTTAAGGAGTGATCACTCATCGTGGACTCCCCTACCTGTCAGATTATGGCCACTCAGGACCTCAACAACTAGCCTCCTGAGCTTGTGAAAGTCAACTTTTCTGAAGTCGAGGACTTCTACATTGCTGACTGACTCACCAGCTTTGCAGTGGATAGAGAAAGTCATCAACTCATGGACAATGTCACCCAACTTCCCTTTGATTCTCAGGCCACTCACTAGATTGTCCCCTTGGGTCACTACCAGGTCCAGCAGCGCCTTACACCTCTTGTTGGCTTGTAGACTTTGAGACAAGTAGAGCTCATCGATGCATGTGAGGAAGATTTCTGACCAATCAGATTTGGTTGAGTGCTCTTCCCATGAGATGTCAGGGTAGTTGAAGTCTCCCATGACAACCATGCCCCGAGAGCATGCAGCCTCTGCCAGTTCCCTAGCAAATTCGTGGTCAAGCTCTTGCTCCTGATTAGGAGGTCTGTAATAGACTCCTACTGTTATATCCCCTTGACCATGCTCCCTGCCGTATTCTAACCCAGTCTCCCTCCTTGGTTGACAATCTCCACTTGTAGGGAAGTGTACTGCTCCTTCACATAGAGAGCTACACCCCAGCACTTTCTTGCAACACAATCTCTCCTGTACAAGGCATAGCCATCTATACTTGTGGTCCAGTCATAGGTGGAGTCCCAGCAGGTCTCCATTATCCCTATGAGATTGTTCTTAGTTCTGTTTAGCAGAAGGGCCAGTTCCTCCTGTTTGTTCCCCAGGCTCCTTGCATTTGTGTAGTCAAGTGAGCCTGCCATTGGAGGCCCTAAGCTTTCCTGCACTCCTAGAGAAGCCCCGTCCCTGGGCTGGGGTAGGACCGAGTTTCCTTGTGCAGCCTGACCTGCTGATTTTGTGGTTGACACTTGGTGGGCTTCCACTGGTGGTTATCCGCCCATCCCCCTGTGAACTTAGGTCAAAGCCCAGTCAAGCAGGTCAGCCACTTTGGCTGAGAAGAACTTCTACCCCATTTGAGTTAGGTGAAGGCTGTCCCTTCCCAAATCACTGCCTCTGTCTCTCAAGTGTGGACTGTGGCCACACAACCTAAATCCTTCATGATGGCACTAGTGCCACAGTCTTCTGTTTACTTCTTCAATTCATTTCTCCCCTCTATGCCCATGACCCATAACCTGAAGGATTGAGGAGAAAACCACCTGCTCCCAGAGTCCTGTAGACATTCATAACCCAGCTGGAATTGCTCCAAGGTGTGTCATTTGTGCCCACATGGATAAGGAGCATGGGGTAGTGGTTGGAGGGCTGGATAAGTTTTGGGATCTTCTCAGCTACATCCCCGATACAGGTCCCTGGGAGGCAGCAGACCTCATGGGCTAAGGGGTCAGAGCGGCAGATCACTCCCGCTGTACCCCTCAAGAGGGAGTCTCCCACGATGACCACTCTGCATTTCTTCTTAGAGGTGGCTCCTGGTTGCCTTTCTTCCTCAGATTTAGAAGCCAGTGGCTCTGCTGGCTCTACTGATGCTGAGAAGAGTTCATACCTGCTGGGAAGATCCAGGGGGGGTGGTGACCCTGGTGTAGCATGACTTGCAGCTGGAGACAACCTTTGTCTAAGCAACCCCTGGCTGGACGTTATGGGAGCTTCTCTTGTCCAGCCAGCCAAACTTGCTCTTCCTTCTTTCTTTTGGTGAAGAGCCTCACAGTAAGAGTCAAACTCCTCTTCACCAACCCTGGTGGCACACAGCCTCTGTACCGCCAATCACAGAAGGAGTCTCTTGGGTGTGACATGTCCCCACCATGGTACAGGTAGCAGTCTGGGCTACTACTGTGCCAACCCTTCTCTTCAGGCTTGCCACCTAGAGCCTCATGCCCCTCCCGCTCGCCCTCCTGTGCAAACTCCCGCACTAACTTATGTTTGTGCACTCTGTTTGCGTGGCTCCCAGGGGAGCTGAGCCAAGTAGGAGCCGGGGTGGGCATGACGCTCCTCGGCTCCTCTCAGCTGCCTCCAGCATCTGTCTAGCTCCCACCCATGGCAAGCCCCACCTACTTCCCAGCTGTGCTGGGGGTCAGGGTCGGGGTCTGCCATGTGACTCACTGGGGGTGATGGGCTCACGGAGGCATGATGAGTTTCCGCCCATGCATCTCTCTCTGGAGCTGGATCCAAACTGCAGCTTCTGCCATTGGCGGGCCCTTTTAAATTCTGTGTATGTGCAGTGGGCCCGCTGCTGGCGCTACACCACTCTCAGGGGCAGGGGATCCCTGCCCTGCCCTGCCAGAAAAGGGAACAGGTAAGTCCCCTTCTTTCCATATCTCATGCGCCGGGCGGCATCAGTTATGTGGCTCCCTGGGGGGCTCGGCCAAGTAGAATCCAGGCAGGGAGGGGGGATGTGACCCTCCTCAGCTCCTCTCAGCTGCCTCCCTCAGCTGTCTAGCTCCCACCTACTGTGGGCCCCACCTACCTCCCAGCTGCGCTGAGGGTCAGGGTTGGGTTCCACTGCATGTCCCGCTGGGGGTCCTGGGGATCCTGGGTTCACAGGGATGTGACGGGCTTCCGCCCATGCATCTCTCTCCAGAGCTGGACCCAAACTGCAACATGCTGAATCCAGACTCACTGGTAGTGGCAGGACAAGTGGTGCCAGGGAGCCATGGGGGTTAATGCAGCTGTAATTCACATCTGTAAACAGCTAGCATCCTGATGGGTGCCATACCCCTGATTTCAGCACCCCACCCCACTTGCCCTGCCCCTGGATTTCCAACTCCTTTAGGAGCCCCACAAGCCAGATAATATGGCTCTGTTGGCCTGATCCAGCCTGCATATCATACATTTGATACCCCTTACTTACGGTATATCTGCACAGACTAACTCTTAAATGACTTCTGGAAGGGGTGTCAAACTCATCTGACTCCACAAGCTGCATGAAAAACACACAGTCAGTCCATGTCAGATGTCAATGCATGGGCTAATTTACACAATGGAGAAAAAGGGTATATTATCCTGCACTGAGTTGTGTGCTACCATGGCTACACTGTTTTCAGTATAAGCTTTACATAATTTTAAACAGTTTATTATCTCTAAATCACATTACAGTGCTCTGTGCATATATACCTTAAGTCAGAGGTATCAAAGATATGGCCCAGGGGCTGGATCTGGCCTATACAGCCATATATTCTGGCCTGCAGGGATAGAAATTTGACTGGGAAAAGCAGTCATTGCTGTGGCTCCGGGAACCACAGCAATTAACACTGCTTCTGCTCACTCTGCCATCAAATTTCCAGCCCCGAGGGCCAAACGACATGATAGCAGAACTCAGTTCAGGGTAATTTACCTTCTTCCTCTGTAGAATAATTTAGCCCAGGGGCAGGCAAAATTGCCTGGTGGGCTGGATCCAGCCTGTGAGCCATATTTCATCCGGGCCAGGGTGCCCACCAATGAACTGTAACCCACCAAGCCCTTGCACCTATGAGGGTGGTAGCAAGGCACCCACGCGTACAGCCCCCCCAACACACCCTACTGTGCCTTGCTCCTAGCCTTGTGGGTGGAACGCCCTGGCCCGGCCAGCAAGCGGCTTCCAGGCAGGGCTGCTGCTGCCCCTGCTGCAGCCACCCCCACAGGAACCTGCTTTGCTTCTCTGGCATCTGGCTCACAGCTGGTAGAGAAATAGCAGGGTGGGGGCTGGGACTAGGGTGAGAGCAATGGAGCTACAGCTGGGTGGAAGAGCAGAGAGCAGCATGGAGCCCGGGCCCAGGGGGGCAGCAGGAGCATGAGGCTCAGCTGGGCAGGGTGTGGGTATGAAGGAAAGTGTGAGTGGGTGGGGATTCTCTCCCCACACCCACCACTCCTATGGTGCACAGCCCCCAATGCCAGCAGCAGCAGGCAGGGCGTTCATGCCCGGTGCAGGTGCTGGGGCACTGCCAGCTCCCAGACGCACACTGAGGGGAGTCTCGCACTAAAGCTGGCTGTTTTCCCCACCCCTACTGAGCCCAGAATCCACAAGGAGTGGAGGGAGCCATGCCCGCCGTGCGGGAGCTGCAGGCATGCCACATGGAACCCCCATGATAGAGGCAGGCAAGGCAGGCGTGCTCCACACCCCCATGCACAGGTCTGGCTGGAGCTGTGCCCCACTGGGCAGGAGTGCCCTGAGACCCCCCACCTACTGGTGCTGCTGGCAGCAGGGGTTGCACGGCCATGTGAGGGAGTGTGTGGGGGTTTCCAACCCCCACACTCTGCCCCCACAACCCCCACGACAGATACACACATCTCAACATACCCTATGGCCCCCCAAAACCTCCCCTCACCCTACACACAACCCCTACACACATACCCCCCACCATACAGAGACAACCCGCCCACCACACAAAACCCACACCCCACACCCAATAGACAAGGGTAAGACTTTATTTTTGAGTTATTATGAAATCACCTAGAGGTGACTGCATACACTATGCAAACACAAATCACGACAAAAATATTTTTTGTAATAAAATTAAAATATGTTATAGTAGGCTTTTTACTTTTAGCATATGATTTGGTTTTCTTCTGGTTCTAAGATGGCAACACCCCCTCTCAAAAGAAGTATAGGGGGGCAGAAGAGGGACTTCCAGTGGCAAAGGTCAGGGATTGGGGGGCAGGACTTCTGGTCCCAATATGACAAACTGGGGCAGGGCAACTTTCAAAGGGCAGGACTACCCATGCAGTCAACAGCTCACCAGCCGAAATAACTGCCCACCCCTGAATGAGCCCACGCTGAGCTTGTTGATGCTATAGGTTTACTGTTCTGGCACATGGTACATTTATTATATACATCCAAATCTACACAAGATATCTGCATTTACCAACACAAGCATATTCTTAAATCCACAAAGATCTCTCACAGGGAGGGAAAGGTGTCCCAAGGTGGGAATCAGTTTAAGTGTTTTAAGATTGTATCTAAACAACAGAAATTATAGAGAATGAAAGACAGTGGAGAAATAGTACTATTTTGCAAGTAACACAACAGAACTGACATAAAAAGAACAAGTTTATCGTAGAGGATGTCTGTGCAATTATGTACTTTTGCCAAAGGTGTTCAACAGCCCAAGGGCAGGACCACAAAAAATTAAGTACTAAGGACTGTCAGAGATGTTGGTTAAGAAGAAGGATTTTGCATGTTAAGGGTTGAAGAGCAGAATAATGACAACTAAGTTAATAAAGAGAGCAAGTGATGCTCAGTGTGGCAGAGTAATCATAGAAGGGATGGATGGAAAATAAGTCTAATGCTGAAGCCAAAGATGAGGTGTTTCCATTACCACCTTTTTCTGTGTCAAAAGTGCTTATAACGCCTGAAAAAATGTCTTGCATTCAAAAGCTTGTCTAACTCTAGACTTATTAGTCCAATAAAAGAGATAAACCAAAAAAAAATTCTTGTCTCATGTATAATACTTGTTTCTAACATTTTATTTTTCCTTAAAGATCTCACAAGCAGATCTCACTTAATCTTCCATGAACCTTAATCTTTTAATAAACATGTTGTCAATTTGAACGCTATACAAAATCTTGATTCACAGGACTGATCTTTAAAAGGGAATTTGGATGCTTTCCTTTGCAGGTTCTCATTTGATACCAATACATATTATGTGAAATGAAATTATTTATGTAATAAGTTTGATAATGATGGGGATAGGTTTGAAGTTTACTGAGTATACAGAATAGAACATTAAAGGATACTATTCAAAATATAATTTTAAGAATAAAAAGGAAAATATTTATTTTAAAATACTGTTCATTTTTTTTCTTGAGTATTTTTTTTCTGCTTGTAGCTCACATCCCTTTCTCCTCACACTATATTCCTTTCCTTAATAGGGTAAAAAAAAAAAAAAAAAAAAAAAAAAAAAAAAAAAAGGTAAAGGTGTCACTCCATAGGCAACTCAATGCCACAAGATACCCAAGAAGTTTGCAAAATTACTACATCAACTCTGTTCCATTTCAGATTACTCCAACATGAAAAACTCCAGTGGAGATTATGGCCAAGAGACTCACCCTTATAGCCCTTAAACAAACATTACAATGAAGCTGATAGCATCACTAAGTCCAGCAAAGTGTGGGAGGTATGATTCAGAATTCACAAGATGCATCACGTGTCTCAAAGTAGTTCACAGTCAGTGATTAGCCAAAATACATCCACTGGAATTACACAAATAGAAGAGGTACTGATGTAAGACAGTTGCTGAATTCAACACCTGTTATGGCAGTATTCTTGAAAGACTGTCGCATTGTGTTGATCCTGCGCTGCAACATTCCAAAAGCCTCAAATTGGCACCATCCTTGCTACAGTTCTTTTACACACGAAGGACAAATTGAGGGACTGTTAAGAAAGTGGTGCAAGGTAGAAGATGAAAGGGAAACCCTACCAACAACATCAAGTGAAAAACAAACTACGATATTAAGCAGGTCATCTACTCCAGCAGCTCCACTGGAGATGTGCATATTCTGCCAGAACCATTCTAATAAGAGACTGAGCCAGTGCAGTACACAAGCTGGCAGAGAAGAATGCAGTGTTGCATTACTACATTGGTGTTGAAGATCTAATAGCTGCGGAGACACGTTACTATCCTGAATGCAGGCAGTAGGAACAACAGATGCAACAAGTCTCTTCTTCCTGTTTGCAGGTGCAGATTGCACAAGAAGATATTCTTTTTTTCTCTGGAAATGAGAGCATGGCATCAAGTAATCAATGACCTAGATGCCCGTTTTGTACAGAAAAGTGTGTACAGTGTAAAACTTGAACGATATTGCACTTTAAAAGAAAATGAAGGTGGTGAATATCCTCTGGCCACACTGAAGGAAATGAAGCAAGAACTTCAGACTTACTACAAGACAACCTTTCGGTTTCAGCACCAAAGAAATGCAAATTTTCCACTCCTTATCTTTCAAACTGTGATAACTGGTAAACATTGTACAAGTAGTTGTAACTTTGCATATAAATGATGAATAAACCGTTGGCCTGCAGTTCAAAGAAAAGTTTTTGGACACACAAAACTTGTACTATGCTGCTCTCAAAATCAAAGTAGATTTGAAAGTTACAGCCAACAGGAAGGAATACAGAACTCTGGATGAAGAATAAGCCCAAAAATGTATTTCTGAAAGCCTTTACATATTGATTTATTTGATTTTGGAAGATGACTCAGATGTCGAAAGGCTTGTGCAAAATAAAAATCTAGACAGAGATATACTTAATATATGTCAGGATCAAGGGGCAAAAAGCTAACACCAAAACATGGTGGGTCAGGCTTGTTGATAGGTTATGCAACTAGATGTAAGAAGCTGGTACAAAGTCTCCATGCTGCTAGATGCAGCATATCACATGACATAGTTCATTGCATTGAGATCACCATTGCTGAGAAAAACTTAAAAGGAATTTTGGAAAATGGAGTTGTTATCCCAAGGAATCTCATTCCCAGTTGTTTTGTTAAGTTTTCAGCAGGCAACCTCAACATTTTGGAGGAGACACTGAATGGAAAACAAATACTTCATGAAATGCAAATTGTAGCATTTCAAAAAGGACCACTGAAACCAACTGAGATTGAAGAAAGCACCTACAAAATAAGAAGGAAAAGAACCTTGAAAGATGTACCACCTAAATTTAACAAAGTCATTCCAGCAACAATGACTCCACAAGTCATTGACACCACCCATCCACAATACAGGTACTAACTCTAATGAAAAGCTTAACAACACAGCTGTTCAACAGATTTCACCAGAGCTACCATGGATACTGGGAAGAACATCAGCCGACAGCCAGGAGACGGTTGCCATACCAGGGTGGACAGAGTTTAACAAGTTTCTTTCTGATGATGCTTCACAATCAATGATTGTTGGATTTTGCCCCATACTGCCTGCACCAGCATCTGGGTACAACACTATTTGGACTGTCATCACGCAATATAAAACAATTGCAGGACAACTGGCACAACAGTCATAACTTGAGCAGACATTGTACTGCAGAGTGAATGAATGTGTGGGCTTCGCCAGAAGGAGTAATCATTTGACTGGGAGGCTTGCATATCATCATGGTTTACTTACCAATTGGTCAGCCTTTTGCCACTTCAGGACTTGAAGACTGTTGGACAGAAAGCACATTTATTTTCAGAAAACACTGCCACCAAAATAATGAAAGGAAAATTGTGCAGCCGTGCTATCAGAGCACACAAGATAACATTCAAAGCAATATGCTATATTTTGATAAACAAATTCATTTTGTGGTTGTCCAGTTCAAGCAAAGGATCGGATTATGATGTCATTGACCAACTTTCCAGTAGCATAGCTGTTGCATTGAGAAACAATTATTACAAAGCAGAAAGGAACGCAGTAAAAGAACTATTAGCGTATCTGGCAACGTTTGTCACTCTACTTCCAGAATTTGTGGAAGAATACTCCCATCAAGGTATGTTCAAGTACTGGATGAACTATATGGAAGTAGTCAATACTCTCTTGTTCTTCATCAGGGTTGAACGTGAAAGAAAAGGCATAAGCATTTACATGCCTTTGAAGAAATGCTTCTGTTGATAGCTGTGCATGATCATACTAATTACACAGGATGGGCTCCAGAATATCTTGTGTGTGTGAAGGATTTAGCAAATTTTGCCCCTACGGCGTATGCTGAGTTTACGGAAGGAGGATTCAGGCTCAAGACAACTAATCTCCCATTTGTAAACATTAGGGCTAACAAATGATTAAAAATATTAATTGCACTTAGTTGCATGATTTTAGAAAATTAGCTGCAATTAATTGCCATTTTAATTGCACAGCTAAAAACTCATGATTATGCACAGAAAAATTCAAAATTATGCAAAATTATACAGGTACTTCGTATGGTTGAGGTGAGGGTGGGGAGTGTGTGGGAGGAATTTGTGAAGGTGTGGGGGGCTGTGGCTGGGGAGGTCCCCATATGCCCTGCCAGGATACAGGGTCCTGCGAGTCAGGACCAAGGGGCAGCAGCAGGGCAGTGGGGGCTGTGGTTTAGGAGTGAGGGGCAGGGGCACAGCATGGGCATATCATTGTCCCCCCTCTTCCCGCCCCCCCCACAAGGTGTCCTCTTTTTTAAAACTGGAAATATGATAACCCTACAGGAATGTAGCCCAGTGGTGTGTAGAGCAACACCCAGCAGGTAAATCTGTAGAGGGGGAAGGGAGGGGCAGATCAAGGCCACCACAGTGACAGAGGGAGTGGGGCAGGGGCAGAGGCGAGTCGTGGCACAGAGCCACGGGCATCTCATCAAGGACGCACATCCCCTGCCCACCTCGCGGTGGGAGGCACAACATGGTATTGTGCAGCTCCTGAGGCAAAAGCAGCAGAGTGCATAGCCCCAGCCAGCAGCAGGCAGCCCACCTCTACCCCATGCATAAATCCGCCTCTGCCCCATGCACGAATGCCCCCCATCGTCCCTCTCCCCATCCACAGACTTACCTGCTGGACACTGCTCTACACACTGCCGGGCTGCTTTCCTGGACACGTGCATGCTGTGGCTGCTCATGTGTGTGTGTCTGTCTCTATGTGCACCCATCCCCCTGCCTTCCTGTGTTAGCAGCCTGAAGCCTGCACAGGGCCTTCCCTGAGGCTCCTCTGCACTGCAACTGCTGCCCTGCTGGGTGGTCTGGAGGCGGTGGTGATGGTGGCAAAGCGGAGCTTGAGGGTGCGCTCCAAAACCATGCGTGTGATTAACGCATTAAAAAAATTAATGCAAGAACTAATTAACACATTAATTGTGCATGTTAACGGCAATTTACAGCCCAAGTAAACATTTCAAATGAGCCGGCATTAGGGCACATTAACAAGGTTTGCAAAATTGCCAGTGGCATAGTAAATATAACATGCAACAGATCAGCTAGACAACGAGGGGAACTGAACTACAACGAAAGAGGTCACCTAACCGACAAGGTAAATCATGTGTTTCGAATCAATACAACACCTTTCAATCATAACCAAACACAAATGACATTAATGAAATGAGATTACAATGATCACAAGTTATTACAGAGCAATTTGAAAGGTTCCACTTGTTTAAGGTTTCTAACTATGAGTTGTTACATATTTCTATGGGAGATGTTATGGTGAAAAATACTGCATCAGACATTCTAAATGTACATGAAAAGGAAGAGAAATCATGAACACCATTATCCAGAAATGTCTTACTGCAGATGCTACTGAGAGCTTCTATGCAAGTACACCCAAAGCAAAACTGAAAACTTTCAACGATGTGAAGTCAACTATGGTACAGTGCAGCAAAATGAAACAGATGCAGAAGCAAAGGAGATCCAGCGAAAGCTACTCACAGTGGTTGCAGCAGGTAGAAGATTCAATGTGCACTCTCTTACAGCCCAAACTGTCTGGATACCCTCCATCATTTTTTAAACCTGACAAATAGCTCAACAGGGCTGACAAAGGAGCCTTGTCACAGATCTTGATTGGAGATAAACAGTAATTGTTCTGTCAGATGCTACTTCCAAGAAATCAGCTGTTATTTTCGAAAGCATGGCTCTTGTACAGAGAACAGAAAAGCCAAAAACTGCATGATTATTTGGAAATTTGGCCAATTCCTTCCTACAACAAGTGTTTGCCAATGATGCCAATATGTGCAATCGAGTTGACGTCTTTGATTGATACATATCACCATCCACAAGTGCAGGCACAAGAATATTAAGGACTCATACTACTAGGATGATCTGCAAATTCATTAGCAGCAGATTTCTTTCAGTACTGGCATCATGGAGTAGTTTTATATCCTCACCAGCAAACAAAGAAAACCTAGTTAATGTTTTAAGTGAGGAACTTCTTACGGAATCGTGCTCATGTTTCCGAAGGTAACGAGTGCTTGTTTTTTGTAGTTTTGCTGATGGCAAAGCAGAGCGCTCTGGCTCATGTGACAGTTCACAAATGCATTCACATCAAAAAGAGGTGGACACAAGAATGACCTTACATGGCAAACATGCAATCAGTCAGGGATACTCCTCTCTAGTACTCTCCTGTGATGACACAGACATACCAGTCCTCCTTCTATGGCATAATCTTGCCTAAAGTTTGGATGAAGAGAAGCAACCTAGTAAGATTAATTCCAGTTCATGATATTGTTTCAGAATTGCCTGAGCCTTCCTTGAATTTCTAGTTGGAGTCCACAGGGTTTGTGACACCACCAGCCAGTTCATCTGGTCATGCTAAGAAAACTGTCTGGCAAGTATTCATTCAACATCCATATCTATTGCCAGGTCTAGCAAGAAGGCCTGATGTTGATAAGGATGTTTACTGTTGTGTAGAAAAGTTTGTTGTGTTGCTGTATCAGCCATAAGCTGTACAGAAAGGATAGAGTGGGGAAGAAAGGGGGAGGGGTTGCGCTCTATGTCAATGAGCGATATACATCGACCCTTATCAAAACAGAATCGGAGGAGGAGAAAGTAGAAGGATTGTGGGTTAGGTTACATGGAGGTCAAGGAGAAAGGGATTTGGTGGTAGGGGTCTGCTACAGAGGGGGAATCTAGTTCACCAAGGGGAAGAACTAGATTTGGGGCTCCTGAGGCAGCTCTCGGAGACCATCAGAACTAGGGAGGCGGTAGTCATGGGGGACCTAAACTACCCAGACATCTGCTGGGAGACGCAGACAGCAAACTCCCACCGTTCATGCAGCTTCCTATCCTGTGTACAGGACCTCCACCTGACGCAGGAGGTACATGATCCCACTAGGGGGAATGCCTTGCTAGACCTGGTATTGGCAACGGGGGGATGACAAGGTAGGAGACCTACAGATCAGTGGTCACCTGGGGGACAGTGATCACCAAATAATAGAATTCATCATAAGACGTCGAGTGGGTAAGGTAACTAGT
>NW_005842975.1:482333-483367 GCF_000455745.1 Alligator sinensis | reverse complement strand
CCCCTGCCGACCAAGAATCCCAAATATTTTGTTTCTTTCTGCGCAAAAGTGCACTTCCGAGGGTTTGCGGTTAGGCCGGTGTGCCTCAATTCTGTGAGGATGGCCCGCAGGGCTCTCTTGTGTTGCTCCCAAGTCTGGGTGTATATGATGATATCATCTATATATGCCGCTGCATATTCGGTGTGGGGCGCCAGGATCTGGTCCATCAATTGTTGGAATGTTGCGGCAGCGCCATGCAATCCAAAAGGCATCCTAACAAATTCGTACAGCCCCCATGGGGTGCCGAATGCCGTCTTCAGCCGGTCTCTCTTGGCTACCGGAATCTGCCAATATCCCTTGGCCATGTCAAGGGTCGATATATACCGTGCGTCCCCTATCCTTTCTACCAGCTCTGCCATGTGGGGCATGGGGAATGCGTCAAAAACTGCCATGGCATTCAAGCGCCGGAAGTCCACGCAAAGTCTTAATGATCCGTCCGGCTTACGCACTAGTACCAATAGGCTTCTCCAGGGACTTCTAGAAGGCCGGATAACTCCTAGTCACAACATGGACTCAACTTCTTTGCGGACCGTTTCTAGGAGATGGTGGGGAATGGGTCGCCATCTCTCCCTCACTATTGCCCCAGGGGGTGTTTTTATGGCGTGGCACGTATTCCGAACCCAGCCGGGCTCTTCACGAAAGACCCCTCTGAATTCATTTATCAGGGTTTGGGCCTCTCGCTCTTGTGCAAGAGTTAGTTCCTCCCCCAGCCTGACTGGGGTATTTTCTGAAGAGGGCTCCGTCCCTCTTTCCGGCCCTTGGGGTCCTAGTTCTTCGTCCTCGGCCTCGGAAAAGGCCGCCCATCCCTCGGGATCCCGCCACTCCCGTAGGTTTACGTGATAGATCTGCTTCTCCCGGAGGTGTCCGGGTCTGTGAACCTCATAATCTACGGGCCCCACCCGGCGGAGGATCTCGAACGGCCCCTGCCATTGCGTTAGGAGCTTACTAGTGGACGTGGGGAGCAATACCAGGACCCTCTGCCCCGGTTCGAATTC
>NW_005842975.1:470545-481395 GCF_000455745.1 Alligator sinensis | reverse complement strand
AAAACAACAGAATGCAATTCAACAAGGAGAAGTGCAAAGTGCTGCACCTAGGGAGGAAAAATGTCCAGCATACCTACTGCCTAGGAAATGACCTGCTTGGTGGCACGGACGCGGAAAGGGATCTTGGAGTCCTAGCAGACTCCAAGATGAACATGAGTCATTAGTCTGACAAAGTCATCAGGAAAGCTAATGGCACTTTATTGTGCATCAGCAGCTGCATGACGAACAGAACCAAGGAGGTGATACTTTCCCTCTATCGGGTGCTGGTCAGACCGCAGTTGGAGTACTGCATGCAATTTTGGGCGCCACACTTCAAGAGGGATGCGGATAACCTGGAGAGGGTCCAGAGAAGGGGCACTCGTATGGTTAAGGGCTTGCAGGCCAAGCCCTATGAGGAGAGACTAGGGCACCTGGACCTGTTCAGCCTCCGCAAGAGAAGGTTGAGAGGTGACCTTGTGGCTGCCTATAAGTTCATCACGGGGGCACAGAAGGGAACTGGTGAGGCTTTACTCACCAAGGCGCCCCTGGGAGTTACAAGAAATAATGGCCACAAGCTAGCAGAGAGCAGATTTAGACTGGACATTAGGAAGAACTTCTTTACAGTTCGAGTGGCCAAGGTCTGGAATGGGCTCCCAAGAGAGGTAGTGCTCTCCCCTACCCTGGGGGTCTTCAAGAGGAGTGTATATAGGGTTGGACTCGATGATCTATTGAGGTCCCTTCCGACCCTAACATCTATGAATCAACATCTTTGACAACCCTTCTGGATGTTACGGTGAAATTATTCCATTAAGGAAAAGCCCAGGATAAACTTCCACCTACATGTGACACTCTTGTGCACCATGTACATACAGCCAATTATCAAAGTCTTGTTTGGCAAAGTGCGCTTGAATCTAAGCCACCATTGCCATCAACTGACCAGTGTGGTCGGCAAGCTGAAAATGATGTTTATGTTTCTATCATAAACATGCCTGAAACATTACCAGCAGAATTCCTTTGTATAACAAGCTGCAAATGCAAGACAGAATGCTGGGAACCAGCACACTTGTACAAGCAAGGTTAATGCGCCCTGCACTCCTGGCTGCAAGTGCTAGAAGACAGCATGTTGCAATCCATATAATAACTACAGATTCAGAAACAGATTCAGAAATTGATTCAAGTGATGAAGAGCTTTGAAAAAATGCAATTAACCATTGTATTAATGTTATATATACTGTTGCATTACCGTTATATTACCATTGGATCAGACTTACATTTTCCTATTGCCTTGAGCCAAATATGTCTGTGTTTTTCATTGCCACTAAGTTATGTATTATTAATAATTGACTTCTCTGCATTGCAAAATAAAAAAGAAATTGTATTGTCCTATTCAAGATAACTCGAGCAAGTAGGCTAGCCTGAGTTATAATGTTTTTCAGTACTGTAGGCCTGCTATGAAATTTGTAGTGATAGAATTTGTGAGGTTTTAGTAGTAGAGTATTGTTTACTAGGATTTTAATTACACGAGTGGATACATACATGCTAATGTGCCATCCATTTTGGAATCCAATATGGTTACCATGACAGACATGTTATGGTTGAGCTCCTTGGTTTGTATAATGTTGGTTTCATCATTGGAATTAATTTTCTAACCCTACTGGGGACTGAAATATTGACCAAAACATGAATTCACAGCAGTCATCTTAGATTCCAATATAGTGGCTACACGCACTATTTGCCAGATTGGCAACATGATCTTCTGACACAGGTAGACCATCTGTACCTGAAACACACTATTGACACTTGTGGCAATGAGTTGCTCACAACAACAAAATCTAAAGACCTTATTGGTAAATTTATACCCTACTATATATTTAGAGTTCATACACTCTGAAACAGCAACAGTCTCTCACTCATTCTTCATATACCATCTGCCATAATGAGGTCTCAATCTTCATTACGAATTTGGGGCTTTAGAAGATGACTAAAATAATTCTAAGTAATAAGTGATATGGAATGCCCTTATTTGGGACACTGGACTGCAACAGCAAAAATTTCTGGTAAATGCAAAATTATATTTTACTACACTTTTAATAACTAAGAAGGACTTTTTCACTCTCTTAGCTACAACTATTTGCTTGGTCAAGTAAATTAATGTAATTTACATGTCTTCCTCAAGAAATAATACAGCTATACATTTTCTGCATTAAATGTTGATACTGGTTTTCACTAGTCTTTCCTGCACATTGGTATTAAGAATCAAAGTGTAAATAGAAGTTATTGCCCTTAATTATTCTTTTCCTCTTCCAAGATGTATCTAGTGGTGTCACAATTCATCACCATGGAAGCAACAGAATATCAGTCTCTGGACCCAGAAGGAAGGAGAAGAAGTGAGGCTTCAGTACTTCAAAAAGGGCAGGCTATTGTTCATATGCTGGTGAAAACTATAAAAC
The DNA here is from genome assembly GCF_000455745.1 of Alligator sinensis. NCBI lineage: Eukaryota > Metazoa > Chordata > Crocodylia > Alligatoridae > Alligator > Alligator sinensis. The sequence goes on along the minus strand of NW_005842975.1, from coordinate 478,966 downwards.
TAGTAGGGTCTCCAGGCTTCTCTAAAAGATGTCGAATTAAAGATTCCTAAGCAGAAGTAAAGAGGAGGAAGATGTTTCCCTGTGAGGCAAGAAGGCAGTTCAGAAGAAAATAACTGAGTAAAATTGCTTCCTTACCGCTACAGGCAGGTATTGGGGAATGTAATGCAGTGTAGCATTTTTGCAAGCGGATAGCTCCAATGTCTAGATGGAAAACTGTTCAGAATATCCTCAAGCCAAAAGCTTAACAGGACTCAGTAACAGTAAAGGATATTAGGGAATGGACAAAAATGAGAAAGTATTAGTTTACTTGTAATAAATAACAGCACTTTACAATCTATAACAAAATTTGCAATTGTTTATATTTATAAAATATATCTCTACAGGAAGATCAGTAGTATTATATTAGACCATTCTGCAGGAGGCTTAGAAAAAATAAGAAATTTCCAAAGTTCAATATATTCACGTATTGTGTAAAATCCAAGACAACTTCTGAATTTTTAAATCAATATATTATAAGCCTAAGGAAATAAACTTTAATTTAAAATGTTTTGGGTTTTTTTTCCTTAAATAATCTCCCTAACTATGACCTTGCATGCTACCTTTTAGGCCACAGCAAGTTTTACATAAAAACTGTATGATTTTACAAATAGATTTTGCTACAATCTAAGAAGCTACGTTAATACTATGAGAGACCATTATAATGTGCTCTTGTTCAGTATGCAAGAACATGAATCCTCGCAATATTTTTCCCATTGCAAAAAACATTAAACATTAAGTTGAAATGTCAGACTGGCTCAGTCTGAGCTAAATTTTAGCTTTAAGTGGTGTCAGCTGTTGTGCAATGTCAAAGTATTCTAAAAGCTTCCATCTCATTGGTTTCATGCCCAGATGGAAGTGAGCCACTCTTGATGACATAAATACACTGCAATAAAACTCATGTAATTACTGCTAAACTCAAGAACTATGTTCAAGTAACATTTAGGATCTTACTTAAACCCACAAAGACAGGAAACTCAGAGGAGAGATTTCTGATTCCATTCTTAACTTGTGCCACATGCCTAGATATTTCAGAACACAAAGTATGTAAAAATATAAAATACTTTTCTAAGCCTGAAACACAAGCTATAATGCAATTTTCAAAGAGAACAACATAATTTAATTATTCCACTTTCTCATTGTGAAAACTAATATTAGTGTTAATGAACACTATATACAAGGTCAAAAGATGATACATTCAATGCAACAAAGAAAACTTTCACATTGTACTGGACATGTAACATCATTAAAACACAAATAGGAGTACTGGCCTTCATTGGATTTAAAATGAAATCATTATGGCTGGCTCATGCATTAAGCCAAGTCTGCTGATTTAAAGTTTCTACCTATCACAGATCAGAAACATCACCTGAGACACACCAAGACATGTATGAGCGTGCCTAAATTAGAGCAAGTATCTTGACAGAGAAGGCTAAAATGAAACAGAACTTACCACAGTGCCTAGTGACAGGAACATGTTAGACAGCCTTAGACATACTAGAGCGATTCACATTTTGTCTATCTGATTTAATTTAGCATATAATTAATAACTTCTGGTTGATTTCTAAAATATGAACTGTTTTTAAAAACTATGCTGTACAATCAACCAGTAATACATCACACTAACATGGAACTCTACACAATAACTGTACAAAAATAGTTAATGCATGGTGGCCAATTTTTATACTTCAATATTTTAGACAGAATTAGTTCTGAAACATTCTTAGTTTATGTTATATTCCAACAAAATTCAAAACCCTATCCATAAAGGGAAGCTTCAACACAAAAACAATCATCAAAACCAATAAAAGAAGAGAAGAGTGCATAGATTATGAAATAACTTAATCCAGTTAAATAAGTCTTTACAAATGAGGGGAGAAAAACCTCTCCAGGACAGAGACCTCAAATACTATATTTACCCAAATCCAAGGTAACTTCAAATTGAAGATAATTCCCCAATAATGATATTCTAGACATGAAAAATTATAAACTTGCTACAACTGTCCCTGTATAGAATCTAATTATTGAAGGGTTGTCTTAAATGCATTCTCCCAAAGCACCAGTGGGGGTAAGGGACCAGACCCCTGCCTGCCCCCCCCCACCAGCCATTTGCTCCCCTGTGCCTGCCTGTCCCCCTGGTGCCTGCCCCACTTGCTCCTCACCCTCCTGCCACCCCCTATGCCTGTGCCTGCCCCTTGTTCCCCTTCCTGCTTACCTCCTAGGTGGCTCTGGTTCCAGGGCTGTCAGAAACTTTGTTTTGGCTCCAGCACCAGTGCCAGCCCCAGCTCTGGCCAGGGAGAAGCAGCAGTAGCAGCTCTGGGTCTAGCCAGCTCAGGGCTGGAGTTGGCCCTGAAGTTGAAGTTAAGCAGCAAGGGGAGTGGGCAGACTGCACAGTCTCTTCTACGCTTCCCCTCAAGCTGCACACTGTGGGTCTCTCCCACATCCTGCCCCGACCCATAACAATCTCCCCTGCACATCCCTCACCAAGTACCTCCCTGCTACATGAGCCATCCCAGCCTGGAATAGATGATGGTTCAGCTCTAGCTCCAGCCCCGAGCCAAAGCCAGAGCTGAGCTGCCCCAGGCTGGTGATGAGCCTTTTCCCTACTCCCTGCATTCTGATTGAGGGAAAAAATTATTGGTTTGGATTCAAGTAAATATTATATTAGAAATATATTTTCTAGCAAGCATCAGTTTTTACTACTATGTTCCTCACAATTTTCAACTCCATTTCTCCCACTTAGTCACAACCCTGGGACCATTTGAGTTGGCACAGCATATCACTTACATGCCCCTATGGCTTCTAAAGAACTAACAATGCAAGTTAGTATAAGTAAATGTTTACTCTTTAAATCTGTACAACATCACAAGGGTGTACCAGCAAGTCATTGGACATTTTTCCCAGCAAGAAAATAAGCTTGGCAGCTAGTTTTGGTGAGAAATTTGTTTCCTTTTATGGACCACAATGTCAGTGAGATAGGAGATGGGAGGTGGAATACAGAAATAACCCATTCTGCATGTTAAGTCATGGCTATTCCTTTTTGCAAAAGATAAACCTTCCCACAGACACCCTGAAGTTTCCTTTGAAACTGCTTAAAAGAACTGCAATAGTTTATTCATTTAAAATAGCTCTGTGATTCCTTCACTACTTCTGTAATTTTAAAGTATAAAACAGATTAATATGGATAAAATATGAGTTTATGAAGCATCTCCCATGATAAACTTTATTGTATTAATCCAGAACTAAAACATTTCATAAGCAGAGAGAGAGTTAGTCTGAAGTCAACGTCACAGGCGGAGGAAGCAAAAAAAATTGGGGGGGGGGGGGGGCCCACTGCCCCATGCTGCATGGGGGGGGGGTGCCGCGCGCGCCCCCCCCCCCCCCCCCCCCCCCCAGCCAGTCGAATGATCTAATGATATATTTATTTGCTTATAACTTGAGAATGGCTGGTCCCATCTACTCTAAACCTTCCAAAATTACTGAAAACCAATGGAAGAAAATTATAGGTGGGTTATTTTTCACTTGACCCTTTTTGGGTCTTCCAGTGACTGAGGTTACTTCACTTTTAAGATAAATTGGTACAACCCCATTTTGGATGCAGGGAATTCATTTTTAATTGTCACTATTATATTGATGCTCGCTTTTTTTTCTTCTCTCCTTGTCAAGTATTAAATGTTAAATATGTTTTACTATGTTCTCTAAAAGTAACATCTTTAGGTAAAGAAATTGTTTGTACTAAGTTCTTTGAAAAGAAACAAGCACTGTAATATTGTAAAATCCACATTTGTTGCTATATCTATATAAATAGTGGCATTTCATTTTAATTGCAACAATGTGGATTTTGGATTTTTTTTATCAGAGAATTTGGGATTTTTAAACAGAGAAAACCAGGATTACTGCTACTGATACACAGACAGGATACCGCCTACTACTACTTAGCAGCTTCTTACATTAAGTAAGCGATTCTCTGTGCTAGGATACATAAAATTAAATCTCACTGATAGGCCATATAGGAGGTCAATATGGCTTTACAAAATTAATTTGTTTTTTTTCAATATTTTAAATCTAGGAAGTTATGTAGAAAACTCACTTAGGTGGTATTTTTGGCACATATATGTAGGTAGAGTTTCTGTTTCATTGTGGACATGTGCACATAGCTCAGTTGAAGTCTGAGCACGTGTAGGTACCTGGCTATGCGCACATGCCCCTTGCACATACATAGTGGCATCCAAGGCCTGGAAATGTAGGTAGCCCAAAACTATGATTAGTGTGTGGCCGACTGCAGTTTCTTCAATCATGAGAGGAAGAGCAGTCCTCCCATGCTTTAGTTCCAATAGCCAAGTGATTAGTGCATTCTCTTAGTAAGCTGAAGTACCACTGTAGGTTCGAGGGCCCCCTCACCACATCGCAGGTCCGGTATTACCCTGGATCCTCTGGCACTCTTTTGAAGCTAGCATAAACCAGCCCAGAGTGGTAGATACGTGGGGGCAGGAAGACAGATGCAAGAGAGTGTGGGTAGCTCAGTGAGGTGTGTGCTGCCCTGGGAAGGTATGGGAGGCCTAGGTTCTAGCCTGGAGCCTTGATCCCAGGGAGGCAGAAACTTTTCCTCTGCACAAACTTCCGTTACTCTTTGCTAGTAATTACTATACACAAGGAGCTGCAAGCTCAGCTTGAAAAAGAGAACTGAAGCTGCACCTCAATAATGTCTGACTCATGGTATAGTTTGCAAACAGGTATACTGGGAAATCAAATACGAGCCCAAAGTACCTCTGGGTGAAGAAGGGTCTAGAACCTGGGTCACTAGCTTTCCAGTTTGAGTGCCCTAACCACTTAGCCTTTGAGGCTAAAACACAGCAGGGGCCCCTCTTCCACTTCATTTCCAGGACCTGCCCCATGATCTGCATATACACAGGCAATAATTATAGAATCACATACTATTTTTCTATAAGCTTACAGTCTTATTCAATGCACAAAATGAACTGTGCATTGAATAGCTTAATTACAACTGTATAATGAATGTGGAGGTCATTTGTAGGTTCCCTGTCTAATTTGCTGCACACGTTGTAAGATGTCTAGTGAATATAGCAGGGGACAGGTACAATAAGAAAGATCTAAACATTAAAAAAAGCTGATGAGCATCACGTAAAATTGGATTATAGTGCCTACCTGTGAAAGGTTTGCTTTAACTGCATGCTACCAAGGACAGACCCAGGTGGGTGCAGTAGTGTGGATACACTCTCCTTCTGCCCCTGATGCTGATGTCTCCAGCTGAGCTGAGTACTGGGGGAGCCCCAGAGCCACTGCAGTCCCACTCCAGCCACGGGCTACAGCAGTGAGGGATGTCAGGCTCAGCAGAGGAAAGCAATGGTGGCACACACCTTCCTCTTTCCAGCACCTGCTCCTTGCCCACCCCCACCCCCGGTGTGTCCTGCCGATTGGAAGCAGGCACTAGAAGGAGGAACCTGGGCAGAGAGTGAGCCCCAGAGCTGCTCCCGACTGGCTCCTGCCCTGCACTGCAGGGAGCAGTTGTGTGAGGAGTTGGGCTTGGCTGGACCCCAGCTGACTTCTTGCCCTTTGGGCAGGGGGCTGGACCCGATAATCTCACAAGGTCCCTTCCAGCCCTAATGTGGCCACATACTAAAAAGAGAGTAAAAAAAACAAACTACCCCATGCTCCAAGTGAGGCAGTAGTCCTATGGAAAATAATAATAATGAATCATGTAATTAAACATGGTATCATAATGCAGGAGTCACCAACTTGTTAGAGCAGCAGGATGGGCTGACAATAGGGTTACCATACGTCCAGGTTTTGGACCCCTGTGCTGTGTCCAGGCGGGTTTTTAAAATAAGAAGAAACATTCAGATTTTCTGCTCTCAGGGTCTGGCTGTGCCAGGGTGAGAACAGGAGGCAAGCTGATTGGCTGTCAGGGGTCACATGCTCCCCGTGCAGGCTCCAGCGAGAGAGTGTGTGTGTGTAATAGAGAGTAACGGAGGCTGTGGGTTGGGAGTGAGGGACACCACCAAGGCTGGGAGGAATGCAGGGGGATGGAGATCACAAGTGAAAGGCACGGGGGCCAGTATGGGTGATTGTGGGTTGGGTGTGGCAGGCACTGGCAGTGCCAGGGAGCTGCAGGTCAGGAGCGAGGGGCACCAGCAAGGGGTGGGGGACAGGGTAGTTGTGTTTGGGATTGAGGGGCACTGGCAGGGTGGGGGTCAGCAGGTCTGGAGTGAGGGGCAGCAGCAGGGTTGGGAAGTGGGGGGGGGGAGGATGAGGCTTGTCAGTGAGGGACAACAGAATGGGCAGGACACTCCTCCCCCCTCCCCCCCATGACAGGCGTCCACTTTTTTGGACCTGGAAATATGGTAGCCCTAGCTGATGATCCCCAAATCCTACTGTCAGTCCCCTGCTGTTCCAATCCCCACCTTACTCTGCCACTCACCAGGTGCCACCTAAATCTATGGTGAATGCCAAAGAGGAATGGCAAATCTGGCAGTGAGATACAGAGCACGAGGCTTTAAAAATCTATTTTAATTCAGCCCCTTCAAATTGGTGCCCTATCCCAGCGTTTCCTAACTGGTGTACCGTCAGGCACATCCAGGTGTGCTTCGGCACTTTGGGCTGGAGCTACACCCCCCCACCTGCTGCTGCTGCAGACACAGACAGACAGGGAGCATGGCTCCAGCCAAAAATGCCATATGGCTGGCTGCGCACCATTCCCCCCAACCCCCCCAGTTGGTGTATGGCTGGTCGCACACCACCTGTCCCCACTAACTCCGCATCCAGTGTGTAATAGTCCTTGTTTATTTAGGTAAGTGTGCCGTGGGGTGAAAAAGGTTGGGAAACACTGCCCTATCCTCCTGAATTAGACCTTCTTGGGCTGGATCCACACTCTTCGTGGCAGATCCAGCTCACAGGCCATAAGTTGCTGACCCCTGTCATAACACATAATGTATGCACACAAAGAAGCTGAATTTAAGGCTTTACAAGGAAACTCAATTCTGCCATTTTCTAGTATTACCACCTTAATGCCCAAGTTTTTCCATTTAATAGTCTTTAAATGAAGCTTTTTGGAATGTCATAAATAATACCCAGTAAAGCAACATAGTAATGATTAGTGGCCTTGTTTGTTTCTTCTACTGAAGAATACTTCCTTTACTCAGTCCAGAAAGATGAGCAGCCAGAGCAAAATATGTCACTAGCCTCCAGAGGACAGGAAATATTTTTTGCCACATAGATTTAGAAGATACATAATCTCATTTACACAAGACAATATACATACTCCTCTGATGAATATATATTCATGAGAAAATTAACACCCTGTAACATCTTAATGTTTTTATTACCCCAAAGCTAAACATTAAAGAAAAGACAAGATCTTGGATTTTTTTCCCTCTCTCTCATCTTTAAATATCTAATCCCTAGTTTATGTTCAGCAATTAAAATAGAGAAGTAAGAAACCCCCTCAATTTATGGAAGTTGGCCTTCACACTGTAGAATGAATAACATTGGTTTCCAGAATTTTTTATCACTGATAAAAGGTACAAAATTGGGACACTACTGATAGAAGGCCCAAGTGCCAAAATCCCAAGAATTAAGCAACAGGAATTTGAACTCTGAGGTTAAAGGATAGTTTTATCAGAGCTTGCAAGACTTAATTAAGGCTCCATGAGGAAAACCTGTGCACCTCCTGAGAGTAAACAGAACTGTTTCCTATGATAAAAAGAGTAGAAAATATATTGATTTTTAATCCAAGAGTAATCCATTTTGGAAAAATCTGTAATCTTTTTGGACTTTGCAAGCCTTCATATTTTTTTTCCTTGGCAACTCAATTTTCATTTTAATGAAAATTCCTTTGCAATCCAGTATGCTTTCTCCAAGAGACTAAAACACTACTCAACTCTGAAGAGTATTATTTAAATTGTGTATATTTGTTACCTTTCAATTTCCATGACAGCAGGATGACTGCTGTGTTTGGATCAGTTTTGCAAATTTCTTTTGAACTGGCAGGATAAGATCAGAGAGAGGTCAGACAATATAAGGTCCCAAACCATGGTGCAGCACAGCATGGCACAACCTGCAGTGCTGGGAAGGCCTGTGTGAAGCGGCTAGTATGCATTTCGGATTCAGATTTGGCCGATTCAAGGCACGGTGATTCAATTCGGTGATTCGAATCACTGTCCCAAATCGATCTGGCTGAATCACACAGGCCCATCCCCCGCCCGCTCTCCCAGCCTTGTCAATGACTGCCCCGCCTACCCCTGCTCTGGGCAAAAAAAAAAAAAAAAGCCCCCACTCACTGAGTGCTGCTGGGCAGGGAGGGGGGGCAGGTCCCCACTGCCCCCCACTGCATGAGCCCCCCCGACCCTCCCCCCCACTCTCCCAGCA
>NW_005842975.1:469218-470394 GCF_000455745.1 Alligator sinensis | reverse complement strand
GGGAGCTGGGGTGGGCGGAGCAGCCATGGGGTGAGGGGGAGGAGCGGGTGGTGGAAGGGGGGCTGGGGGAGCAGGCAAGGGATGAGGCCTGGCAGAGGTCCCCCCCATGGTTCCCTCTCCCATCCTACAAGCGCCCCCTCCTCTGCCCCCTATTTACCAGCTCCGAGTTTGGCTCCAGCTCTCTGCTACAGCAGGCAGAGACTGCCCAAATAATCAAAGCTCTCTGAATCTTTTTTGAATCTATTTGGAAAGCTTTGAATCGATTCAGACCTTTTTACTGGTCCTGATTCAATTGGGACATTCAGCCACAAAATCGGACCGAATCTCCTCCGAATCAAATCAGCACCCGAAGCTTCGCACAGCCCTAGTGCTGCAGGAGATGGAAGTGCCTATTTGGCATAGTGCCAGAGGGGAACCCACAGGGATCTAAAGGACAGCGGGGGTGGCACACTGTGTTGGGAGTGCCCATCCATGTGCATGGTGCAGCGGAGAAAGGGGGAGCCCATGGTCCCTGTTAATGCTGCCCCTACTGGTGCGAGCCATACTGCAAGTGGCCCTCTGCTGCTTTGCAGTTGGGCAGCCCTGCTCTAATTCATAACAAAAAACAGGAATAACCATATTTATGTCACTGTATCCAGCAGTTAAACTGAAAGGATTAGGCAAGCATCACAGTTCTCTCCCCAGGGGCCAACTTCCATTTTAGTGGTTTCAGGACAAAAATGGAAAAACATGACTGCACTGCATAAGAAGAGCAAATGGATCCTACAAATAGATGATCAGTATCAGCATGTCATGCACTGGGCACATCTTGACTAGCTTCACTGTGAAGCTACACAGCAGCTGAGGTCCACCTGCAGAAATTAATTTGCAGGATGGAAATCATGGATTGCATGGTACTCAGACACCCTTAAAAAAATGAAAAGTACAATTATAATCCAGTTCAGTCCAATCCAATACAGTTAGAAAAGATGAGAAAACAAATCCTTCTTACACAATGAGAAGGCCTCTGAAGACATCAGTAATGATGTCATTCTAAGATTCCGACCTCCCTCTTGTAAGCAAGTAAAATCTATCCTTAGTCACATAATTCCAGTCCAGTGATTCCCAGAAGGGGTGCTGCAGCACAGGGGAAGTGTATTGCAAAAAATTATTCTTTTTCCTTCTTTTTTTGGAGCC
>NW_005842975.1:455940-469208 GCF_000455745.1 Alligator sinensis | reverse complement strand
AGTGCAGAACAGGAAACAGCCATGTCTCCAGGGTGCAGGCAGGGTACAGCTGTGGCACTTTGCAGGAGGGCGTGGGGAGAAGCTGCAGCAACACCATGACCAGACATCTCCAAACTGCTGCTGTTGCACCCTAAGGACAAGGCTGCCCTGCACACCTGAGCTCTCAATACTGCAATCTGGTGTGCCCTGCTCTGCATACACACTATGCCCACCCCGCACTGGGCAGGTAGGTGTAGATTTCCCTGCTCCCTTTCCAGGTTCAGCTGCTAATGGGCAGCCTGAAGCCTTCTTGCCCAGCCCTCACCCCTGCCATGCTGAACTCCATCTCACCAACATGAGTCCCTGTGCCCCCTCCCCGCCCCAGCCATGCCTGTTCCCCAGAGTTTCACAAGGCAGCAAAGAGTTGGTTTACAACCCCCCAGATCAGTCCTGGGGTACACAGTGAAGAAGCTCTATGAACCCTGTTGGAGAGGCTGCAGTCCTAGTTCAGCCAGATACCACCTCTGCTGAGGAGGGCTTTCCCCACACTTCTGCCACCACCACTTCTCCTAGCCTCCCCATTTGCCAGCTGTGGCATGAATGCAGCTTCCAGTCACTAGAAAGCTGCACTGGAACTGGACATCTGCAAACTGCATGTGCACCACCACTTTTCTCCACTCCCCTTTTCAAGTATACGAGTGAAGTGTACCACCAAAGTTAATCCAGAAACAATATGCCCCAAGTATCAAAACTGAGATATATCTAAAAGCAAGTTCAATTAGTTGATTGCATATTATGTCTCCTAATTTCCAGCAGAACCCACAGTGTACTAGACACTCTGCAAATGCAAACATGACAAACTTTACCTTTACTTTTTTATTAATAAAGAAGGGCTGAAAGGATATTACTTCCCTGTCTGTTGCATCAGAAACTTATCTAGACTAGAAGGTTACAATAACTGCAAAAGTCTTCTAAAATGGCATAATGACAAGTGTACAGAGAGTTAAAATTTAGCAATTTAGAGGAAAAAGAATTAGTAAGAGTGTTTAACGTTCATTTGCTTTTATTAACACACGTTTAATTTAAATTTGACTAAGCAATATTTCAACCCATTGTTAAAACAGTTAACTTCTATTAAGGAGCAAAAGCTCAAAATAAATATCCCTGAGAAGCTCCTTAGGTATACTAGAAATAGCAAAGATATCTAGATATGACATTTCTTATATATCAACATTAAAAACAAGCAGGAAAACACTTCCCGGTGTCATTCTTTATGTATCATGAAGCCGGAAAAAAGAAAGCTGGAAGCCCACTTTTTAAAAATACTTCTAATGAAACTCCCAAAATACAATCCTCCCCAAACTTAGGCCCTAATATTATAAAGCTCACTGCAGCCAATGGAAAGACCCTCACTGATTTCAGTGAGTTTACACTCTTTATTCCACATTAAACTTTATTTGAGGAAAAAATAACATTTCTAGTGCTCATCATTGCCAAAACACAGCTGTAGAAAAGGGCATGAAATAAAGACCATAGAGTCTTCTTAAGCTTGGAAACAACCTACAAATATTACTGTAGTGTAAACTACCCCATTTATCTTAACAGGTTAATTTAGAAATGACAGCCTTCTATATACTGAAATTAGGGAAACAGTTTCATTTAAATTGAAGATAATTCCCAGAAAAAGAAAAAAAAAATTGAGTTAAGGTTGGGAGCATGTTATATAATTTGCAGAGATTTACTATTTTTCCCATCTGAGTATTCAACACTGGAAATTCTGAGTTACGGTTACATTGGAAAGAAATCCAAACACAAATCAGGTACAGAAAAACACACAGTTAAAATATCGCCAATTTTCACCCTGGTGTATTATGGTGCTGTTCAATAACCATACATTTATGGATTAATAAATTAGAATAATTATAGTGCAAGATCAAACTGATTTCTTAATTGACAGATTTAAGATTACTTTAGTGTACTGAGACTGCATATTTCCACACTTTAATTTTTTTTAAATTTAATTAAGTCTTAATTTCCAAAGACTTTGGAATAATTACAAAATGTCTTTTTTTTTTTTACTCTTGTATTGCCAACATGCACTCAACCTTAATGCTGTATTAATAGTTTTTACCTGAGAATGTCCTTGGGTTTTTTTAGAGCAGTTTTTTTTAATGTTATATACAGGCACTAAACGCAAAATTCAAAGAGAATGCTACCAGCTTATTTTTCTGATGATTTGGATATTTTATTTTTTAATCAACTTCTATTCTGCCCCCACCAATTCCTTTGTTGAATGTCCCCCTTCCTCTTCCCTGCTGTCTCCCTAAATCTTCTTAAGCACTTCTTATAGTCTTGCCATCCATCCTTGATTATTAGCTCTGGTCTGAGGGGTAGGGTTTCTGGGGGGAGAAGAAAGGGAAGTTGGAAGAGGAAAACATTAGGGTCAACCCATTTTCCTTAAAGCAGCTTGGCTTCATTCCCATTGAAAGGCAGTGATCATTACAAAAGGGCATTCTTCTGATGAAAGGTTTAAAGGTTCCCTCTTACTGGGAAGAATAGGATATTAGGGAAAACATCCATTTTTTAAATTTATCAGCAAGTGCCACTATATTTTGTGAATATTTCCAATGGTACTGCAAGATCTAGAAACTTTGAAACAGAGTACATGTGGCTTTGCTCTTCAGTCCCGTGACTATGGCCTGCTGAAACAGAGGAAGCAAGACAGGATTTATTTAATTAATTAAGTAATTAGTTAAAACTTCCAGGGTTTCAATCCTATCTTTCAGATTCATAATTTAGAATATATTTCAGGACAGCAAATTATAATAATAAGTTTATATCATTTTAACTATTCACAACAGTCATTGCATACATCAAATTGCTTACGCTTTCAATATATTAGCAAATAAATACATAAACATTTAAAAAACTAAAAGTAAGCAAAAGAGAGAAATTACAAAGATACAGTTACTTATGTGTGATCCAGTAATGGGTCACAAATAAAAGCATAAATACAGTCATTTCAATAGAGGAGGAAAAATGCACTTTTTGTTTATTAAATGTTCTGGTTCTCCTCCAAGTTTTAGGGTCCAGTCTGAAAATAACTATTTAAAACAGTTGCCATGGGGGGAGGGAGGGGGGAAGGTTGCTCACCAGTAAATATAATTTTTCTGACTGTGTAAGTTATGGCTTTTATGGCTTGTATCCCATGTTTCACTGAAGGAGCTATTCTTTTATGGGCATCCAAGAGCTATATTCAGAAATGTAAGAGAACATCCAGGAAGAGTCAAGTAACCAATATTTCCGAATAAACATAGCAACACTTCACTTTTGATTTATTTCCATCCCCTACTTCTGATAAAAACAAGATACCAGTCAATCTGTGCAAATACAATAATTCCCAAAGCAATCACAACAAAACACAGCCAATGAGCTCAAAATAAAACTGCTCCAAAACGTTCTTGCACAAGCAGAAGGCAAGGCAGGTTGGCCCCTTAGGAACTAAGTGGTAGAGAGAGGCATAAGCTTTCATAGGCAACAGGGCTACTTTGTCCATGCAAAGAATATTTCCCCACCTATGGTCCTTAATATTTTTCCTGACCAGTGATCTCACTGTTTTCCTTTGCTGTGAAGGCAACGCTTTAAAAGTAGTCTGTAAGGAGGAACTGCTTTGTATGTGACAAGTGAGTCTTAGCCAAAGAACCCCTATTTCCAACCCATAATAAACAGAAGGCAGGGCAGGGTGGTACCTTAGGCTGCTTACAGTTGTTAAACACACACACACACACACACACACACACACACACACACACACACACACAAAAACGGCACTTTACTTTAAACTCAGTGCAATCCTGTGCCAAGCCCAGCACATGCTCAGAAGAAGCACTGCATTAGCTGGACGTGGGTCGTCCAACACCGTTATAGATTGGGCAATTCTGTGGGGCTTTTTGGCAGTTTTATTTAATATCTGATTGAGTTAGCTATTAGATAAAAGCACCAAAAAGCCCTGCTGAAGTGCCAAATCTATACAGACAGTGAGGAGCTGGGATGAACTAACACGCTGCTTCTTCCAGTAAAGTGGGATTGGGGGTAGGGGGTTCTAACATCTGTAAGCAGCCTTAGAGACTACCTTAGGTTCAGAGAGGCATGGGCTTTCATAGGCAACAATCTACTTTGCCAGAGGTTATAAATCGCCTGAGCATTAAAAATAAATGAATAAATTAATTAATAAGATGCCTTGAGATTCCAGAATAGAGTACATGCAAGTAAGTCCCTGCAGAGACTGATCTAAAGAAATCTTGAGTCATCAAGAACTACAGTAAGGCAACAAATGTTGGTGCCATATCCTTCCTTAAAGCACTTGGCACAGAAAGCCTGTCAAACCATTCCAAAAGAGCTGTACATTCTAAACATTTTGATAGGCTCCGAAAATGAGTACAATGACTCCAAAGTGCAAAAAGAAATAAACAACTTGGGAAAAAAAAACATTTTTCCAGGATCCTGCTAGCCCCAATCCCCATAGGTGTTCCCTACAAGCCCAGGAGCAGGCTCCAAGAGGGAGGAACCTGCCTGCTGCCACTGCTGTTGCCCTCAGATTAACTTGCCAACACTGCACAGACTGCTTGGAGCTCCCCCAGCCCCTGGGTCAGCTGGTGACAGTGACAACAGCAGGCAGGGAAAAGGCAAATGAAAGAAGAGGTATCAGTGAACACAAAGAGGAGGGGAGCAGTGTTGAGAGCCCAAGAGGGGTATTTTTCCTTGACTCATGGACTTAAAAAAAAAAAAAAAAAAAAGTCCCTAGCTGTTGCTCCCATGGCATAGTCTGCCCATTCTCAGTAGCGGGGGTGGGGGTCTTGGGCACACCCACCCCTGAAATGTTGGTTGCTGCTCCTATACCCCTGTTTACAAAATCGTGGATCCACCCATGAGCACCAACACAACAAATGTTGCATACACTCATGCATGGTTAAAAGCTTGCAATTTGTGTTCTCTTTCTCTCATGTAACAGATATTTTTTAATGCTTTACGGTTTCTAAAAATAATTGTCAAATCATACAATTTTTTTCAGTCTTTTATTCAAATGTATGTTTTATTTTAGTAAAAAGTTGTGCTATAAAGAGACAAAGGAAAAACACAAATATAAAAAATTGAATTAATCATAAATTTGATATTAGTCAAAATAGTAACTTTATAGTTTTCCTTTTTAATAATTTAAAAGATTAATCTGTATCACTACATGGGTTCCTCCTTTTCTTAACTTCACTGAAAAAAATGATGCTATATTAAGGAAATGTGTGGGAACATGGCTCCTTATGGGAAAACATCCTGCATTGCAGAGTTTTAAGGGTAACTTACAAACAGTGTCCTAAATGGGATAATCAAGCCCACACACACACATGCACGCGCGCGCGCGCACACACACACACACCATGGAAACCAACACAGCATTCTAATTTTAATACATGGCATTTCATCTATTTGAATGCATGCACACTGGAACATTTCTAGAGTTCTCTACAAACTTTAAACACAAAGTATTTAGAAGATGACCTTTAGAATAATTTTGCTGCTTTAAACAAAAAGTAAGCTTCTCTTCCCACAGTCTACTGTATGGCCATATCAGAAAAAAAGTTAACATTTCTAATATTCTTAATATTTTTAGACAGAAGCATGTTTTGGTCGTCCAACTGTTTTCCAGGATTTGGTTAATGAAGTATAGATGAGAGATGTGCCTCCCTGTCAACAGCCTGATGGGGGGGCGACTTTTAAATATGGACTTTTCACATCCTTCATTTCTCTCCTCCAGAAAAGCAACAAGTCAGTCTATATGAACCATTGTTGCATATCTACTGAACTTCCCATTCCCTTCACAAGGGAGTTCAAGAACCTATCTAAACCAGATTGTCTTTTAGCCATTTAACAGTATTTTGATTGCCATTTACTGGGATGAATCCTAAAAACTCCTATTTAGTTTCCACTGCAATCAATGGCATTCCTTATGTCACCAAAGGCTTCCCATATAAATAAGAATCTGTAGGACTGGACCCTGGTCTGCCAAGTATCTTGACTGCATTTCACTGGCCTTATTCTAGATCAGTGGCTCTCAACCTTTTTAGACTGGAGGCACCCCTCAGAAAGTGTCAGCTCTTGGTTTCCACTATTTTTTTTTACTACAGAAAAATAAAAAGTAGAGCAATTCTTCTGCTGCAAAACTCAGAAAGTCCACAGCTAGTCATGTTTTTAATATTATGTATTCCTATATGAAAACTGGGTTTATCTTACTTGCCCACCTAACAGTGTTAACACTGTGTGGCACGCTGCAGCACCTTTGAAAGGATCTCAAGGCACCCTGGTTGAGAATTACCAGGTGAATCTCACTCGAGATTTTCCTCTGTTAGCTCTCAGCTGACCAGTGGCTGGGCATAAATTTCAAACTTCCAAATAATCATTTAAAATTATAAGGAGACGGGAGGGAGAAAAGGGAAAGGGGGAAAAATCTGTTGACATTCTCTGTTAGTCTCTCCATATGTCCTACACGTAGATTCATTTTGTATTGTTTTTTAAACATTAGTATAAGTTGTTAGAATAGCATTCTGCTTTATTAATAATTGTGATAATTGTTGGTTACTTTAACATGCTTTTCCAATTTAAATATAGTGTGTGGTTGGATGATGGTGGGGGCATATATGCCCCCCCCCCAACTTGAGAAGCCCCACACCCCTATTAAATATTTAGTACATATTTAATATGTACTAAATGTAGCATTTAAATTACTTGCATTTTTAACAGTTTTTCAGCTATGTACTGCTGTATTGTCATAAAATACTAACAAAGAAATGTACTTTAATGTATATTTTTTAAAATCTAATTTCCATGCATTGACATTTTTGCCATAACAAATTCATGATTTACCCATAAATTAAAATTATCACCTTATGTGAATTACTACAAAAATAGTTTGAATTAGCAAGATTTATTTAAAAAAACCCATAAAGTGCTAAGGCGTTATCTAATTTATAAACTAATAGTAAGCAATGTAAGAATTAGCAAAATCCTTTACTCTAAATGGATGAAATAAAGAAAGCATGTTCACCATAACAAAGCACAGCCTTCTCCATTATGGCAAACAATGAAATAATGCATGCACAACATTTTAATCGTACTTGCTCTCTACTCATCAACGAAAAATATTTGATGAATACAATTCACATTGTTACATAAATTAGCCCCCAAAATATACACACATAAAATGATAAACACACCAGTGAGGTGAAGAACAATGAGCAGAAATTGGGTTGATTATAATGAGCCATGATTGTCAATTGACTCCCTCAGCACTGCTTGAATAGAAATGCCATTGCTGCTGCCAGACAATGGGTTTTAAACCCTGGGTGGAACAAAAATCAAAACGGGGTGCAGTTGCACCACTGCAGCCCTCCCTGGATCTGCCCCTACTGGAAACCACACACACTTACAGCTGATGGAGGGACCACTATGAAAAGCAGCAGGCGGCACCAGCCATCTACAAGCATCTCCATGCTTCTACTCCAGGCAGAAAATCAGCTTCCCCACTTAGGACACACAACCCAATTCTGAAAGGCTAATTTTGTAGAGAACGGTACAAGTGATATACAAGTAAACACAGTATTCAAAAATACTGTGCATTTTTAATGCCATACAGTGTAAAGAAAAAATCCTTGATAGGTACACTAACTTTTAAGCAAAGTTTACTTAGTCAATCCATATACTAACTTTCACAAGAGAGGCTCAGAATGGCTTGCAATAAGAAAACAGAACAACTTAAAACAGGAGAATGAAGAGAACAGAAACAACTTAAAAGGAAACTAGGATATCAAGATAAAACAGAGACCCCTAAACAATATTTCATCTTGGCTTAGTAAATGCCTGCCCAAAGACAAAGGTTTTACAGTGCTTCTGAAAGATGTCCAGACTCAGGCTCTGGCAAGCCTTAAGAGGGGGGGCAGCTCCAGAGCTGAGGAGCAAATATGGAGAACATCCTCCTACCCATTCGTGCCAAGTGGATTTGGTGTACTGATAGTATTTGTAGAGGGTTGCTCTCAGCTGACTTTACGGACCATAAAGGGGCATAAGGAAGAAGGTAGTCCCTTAGGTACATAGGGCCCAGACCATTTAGGGCCTTATAGGTCAAAACCAGCACCCTGAATTGCTCTAGGAGGACTACTGGGAACCAGTGCAGACTCTGGAGCACTAGAGACAACTTTGGTGACCCACCCCTGTATTCCAAATCTCTGGAGAGTCTTGCCCAGCAGCCTCATATAATTAGTGAACTGGGGGGGGGGGGCACAAAATGGAGCCCCAGGGGACCCAAAACAAAAGGTCCCGAGGAGGATTACAAGAACTCACCCATCACCGCTCTCTGGGACCTCCTTGCTAGGAAAGAGTGGAACCAATTTAGAGCTGCCCTACAATTACCCACCAGTCAAGTAAATGCTTTATCAGCACCTCATGGTCAACTGTATTGAAGGCCACTGAAAGATCAAGTAAAATCATCAGGGCACTTACCTTTGTCACTATTCAGGCAAACATCACCTACCAAAGCCACAAGGACAGTTTCTATGCTATATCCAGGTTGAAAGCCAGACTGAAACAGATTAAGATTATTTAATACTAAAACTGAATTTCACATACAAGGTAAGAGAAGAAAGTGCAATTGAACAGATCAAAAGTTCTTGCTAACCTGCCTACATAATGTAGCAGGAATAAATGGCACAGCATTAGAGGGGTTACAAACATTCCTCCAAAATTTGGAAAATAATGGCAATGAATTCCACCTCATCCCTGGAGGTGCTCATATGTAAGGTCCCAAAGTCTGCCATTCTGCACCCTCTTCTTCTCAATGCTACATGAGACCACCAAGGGCTTCTCCACACTGCCATAGCAGTATGCTCCAGCCAGGACAGGTCTAAGCATTCCTTAACCACCAAAACCCTCAAGCATACCCCAAACTTGGAAGTAAAGATAAAAAGACTGAAGAACATGCCAGTGAGGCTACTCTCAAGCCCTTAGTCTATGGTGTATTCAGATTTCCCCTGCTGAGGACAGCTCTGTCATACTTCCAGATTTGAAGCAAGACAATATGAACAGGGACCATGGTGTATTCAGATCTGTACTGGTCAGGACATACTACCACTGCAGTGTAGACAAACCCTGACGGTCACATGCACAGTTGTCAACAATGTCCAATGAGTGCCATATCACATACTTCATCTACCCCTTCTTTTGTATGACATTTTAGGATTACAACAGTCATAGATGAATATCTACATTTGATAACCATTAGACTGCTTCAGGGGTAGCTGCATGGATTGACTGATTTTTGATTGGCATTAAATGATCTAATTGAGCAATCATTCACAACATGTTGCACCGTCTGAAAAATTGCACCACAATCGCAACCTGAATTCTACCACTGATGTAACTACGTCCTCTACTAAAAGGTCAGCTCTTGAGTGTAGAGCAGCTGGCTCGGAATGAACCTTGTTAAGACTAAAGCGATGATGGCTGAAAGAAAAAGACAACTTAGAAAAGCTAAGAGACTGCCCCCACCTTCCAATGAAGACATACAGGCCCTGTGTTACAAGGGATGCAAAAGACTCAAGGCAAGGGTGTCAAACTTGTCTTTCCCCACAGACCCAATGAGTGGTACAGAGCCAGCTCGTGGGCAGGAATGGGCTCATAGACACACTTCCCCCTCCCACCATGCTGGATCCAGGGCATGTGGCATGTGCTCCAGCCACTCTACACACAGCACTGTTCCAGGATCCACATCACATGTGGAACCCCCTCCCCAGCCAATCTGGGACTGCACCGTATGTGACATGCGTCCCAGAGCAGCCAAAACATGTGCCATGGATCCAAGAGCAGGCACATGTGCAGGGCATACCCTGGGCCCTGCATGCAGGGACAGTTGAGTACGTGCCACATGTGGGCCACCTCAGGTGTTCAGCTGCAAATGTCTAGGAAAGGACAATCAAGAAGGCGGCCATAAAGGTGTTCTAGCCACCTGGCTGGAAAGTTACAATGTTTGCTCAAAGTGAAACTTTCCAGCGCGGGGTTGATAGATGGCTGCAAGATGGGTCCCCTGGCCTTCAACAGAGCCCGATAACTGACAGCCTATCCTCTGCCATGAAAGGGGAGAGACTGTCAATGATCAGCCGGCAGCTGCTGAAACAACAGCTACCAAGCGGAGGTGGTAGGGGCTGAGGGCTGCTCTCCTCATCCCTGCCCCCCTTCCCCTGTAGTGCCACAGACAGAGCTCCAATTCTTCCCAGGGCTCTTTCAGTATCAGAAAGAAAGAATTCCCTCACCCTCAACCTAACTGCCCCCCTCTACCCCATTTTGTGCCTACCCACTCCACTGAGCCTGGGGGCGTGTAGCTACTTGGAAAGTCCTGGAGAGAGCTTAGACTTGTTTAAGCAGTCATCGCAGCAAGGTCTCTACAGGGCTCCCTGACAGCATGTCACTGAGCAGGCTATCAGAAAGTCAACCACTCTACCTCTGTCCTTCTTGAAGGGGAGGGGAG
Organism: Alligator sinensis; assembly: GCF_000455745.1. Lineage (NCBI taxonomy): Eukaryota > Metazoa > Chordata > Crocodylia > Alligatoridae > Alligator > Alligator sinensis. The sequence goes on along the minus strand of NW_005842975.1, from coordinate 458,662 downwards.
GGACAGCAGAGGACTGTGGGATACTGGGGGGTTCCAGGGACCCTCTTATGCTACATGAAACTGAAGAGGTGTTACACATGGCACTAGAAAACAGGTATCTAGAAAAGTTGCCACTAGAAAGAGCTAACAGCTTGTGGCAGAATCACTAGGGTTTTCTGCCAGAGATCACTTGGCCACCTGTATGCTCACTCTCTGCGATGGGAAGAAAGCTTATTTCCCAACAAAATTTTAAGACACGTCCATGGCCAGAGTTAAGGACAAAACATTCTTAGTGGAGAATATCCAACTATGGAACAATACTTCCAAAGGAGATTGGGGTAATCCAGAGTTTGACTGTTTTTAGGAAATCCTGTAAAACACTCAAGTGTTTCCCACCATAGCAAGAATAACATTCACAGTATATCCGCTCCTAAATGCTCCCATGCAAATATTCAAAATAAACAACCCAATGCTGTAATACAAACCAACAAAAAAGACCACACATGCACCTACAAAAAAATATTATAGACAAGAGTTTTTACTCTCAGAGAACCAGAACTAGGAAGTCAACTCTTGTAACATGGAGTAGAATTCTATTCTTTATGCACCTTAATAGCAATTTTCCAGCCACACAAGTAGCCTTTTTTGCACTTGCACAGTTTGAGGTTCTATTACCTATGCAGTGTGGACACAAACATATGCACGTATACTGAGTGTACTCAGTAAACTATGTACTGGTTGGGCAGGTGTAGTGCTTCTTTTGAAGCAGCATACCTTGCACCTCAACTGGGTAGAACAGATGGACAGCACAAGGAACCTTTCTGCCCCAGTGGGACCAAAGGTCCAGACTACAACTCTGATCCTTTCCATCTCAGTAAGCCACACGCTCTAGATTGTTCTTTTCCTCTGCACTGCACATTTTCTTCTCGTGGCTACCCACGTGACCAGCTTCAAAAAGGGAAAAGGGACAGAAAAAATGCCTAACCTATGGTGTGGTGGTTAGAGTATTATGCTGGGAAGTTAATGCTAGGCAAGCAAAGCTTAGAACTCAACTTTGCAGCTTCCCAGGTAACTGCCCTAACCACTCAGCTGTTAGGGATTAAAACATGGGAGAGGAGTTGTCTCCCTGCTTACTAATCATGGGTGTTTTGTTCAGCTACAGTTTCCTGACTTACACATTCACAGTGGGTAAACATATGGAACCACATACCTTCCTGAAGCACAAAGTAAAATCAAATTCTGCCCTTACATATACAGTGACGGGTGGCAGGAAACAAACTTAAAAACAGGGGGGGAGTCATCATTACCAAGCTAACCGACAAACTAAAGAAATGTAGAGGACTTATTCTGGGAAAAGTAATATATACACAAAAATGGATTCAATTCATATATCTTAGGTCTGAAATTCAAGCTGAATATGGGCTTGTTTTAATTTCTGACAAACCCTAATACATAAATACTTTTTCATGGCTTTTTAATAACCATTTGTAAGACACATATGGACGTTCCTTTCCAAAATCTTATGCAGTAACTCAAACAAGAATTTGTGTTGAATACAAGTCTAAGAATGAAAGCAAAAAAATGTAATAATGTTAACCAAGATGACACACATATTGCAATTCACTATCTCTATATGTAGTGAAATAATAGGATATTTGATGCTAAACTTCCAATGGGCCTGCTGAAAGTTTCTGTAAGTGTCAGGTACTTAACTCCTATAGGTGCTTCTGGAAAAATCCCATTTTAAAACGTTTCGTTTAAACATCCATGGGGTTAATAGACCTTGATCCTGCAAACATACAATGCCTTTATTTTAAAAATGTGAGTAGTCACATGGGACTACTCAAATGATTAAAAATACAAGTATGTCTAAGTGTTTGAAAATTGAGGCCTATGAGATTTATTAACTACAACATCTCTCAGCTGCACAGAAACCAATTTTCTAAACGGTTCTAATTTTAAAATGGCTTTAAAAATGACTAAAAACTATTAAAGACTTTATAAGGAAATTCAGTTTGTTATTAAAAATAAGAAAATCTTCTGCTTTTGCCTTTATATGACCCAGTCAGATAAAGCATTGAACTACGAGACATAACACATGAATTCTTTTCCTGAACCTACCGCTGACCTCCTGAGTTACTTTGCCCAAATCACTTCAGCACAATGCCCTGTGCATCAATTTCTCCATCTCTAAATTGGAAATCATGATGGAGTCTTTTGTGAACTATGGCTGAGATGTTCTATATGAGCTATTATTTATTATGAAATACAACTATTATGTTAAAAATCATATTTTAAAAGGTCTGAATGTAAAGAGCAGACATAATAGCTAATGGCACTTTATCGTGCATCAGCAGATGCATGACGAACAGAACCAAGGAGGTGATACTTCCCCTCTATCGGGCGCTGGTCAGACCGCAGTTGGAATACTGCGTGCAGTTTTGGGCACCACACTTCAAGAGATATGTGGATAACCTGGAGAGGGTCCAGAGAAGGGCCACTCGTATGGTTAAGGGCTTGCAGGCCAAGCCCTATGAGGAGAGACTGGGGCACCTGGACCTTTTCAGCCTCCGCAAGAGAAGGTTGAGAGGCGACCTTGTGGCTGCCTATAAGTTCATCACGGGGGCACAGAAGTGAATTGGTGAGGTTTTATTCACCAAGGTGCCCCCGGGGCTTACAAGAAATAATGGCTACAAGCTAGCAGAGAGCAGATTTAGACTAGACATTAGGAAGAACTTCTTCA
>NW_005842975.1:445104-455922 GCF_000455745.1 Alligator sinensis | reverse complement strand
GGAATGAGCTCCCAAGGGAGGTGGTGCTCTCCCCTGCCCTGGGGGTCTTCAAGAGGAGGTTAGATAGGCATCTAGCTGGGGTCACCTGAACCCAGAACTCTTTCCTGCCTATGCAGGGGGTCGGACTCGATACTCTATTGAGGTCCCTTCCGACTCTAGCATCTATGAATCTATGAATATTTTGCATTCATGAGAAAAAATTTAAGGGTATTTGTACACAAATTGCATTTCAGTAAAATAGCAAATAGCTGAAAGTATATTTATGTAAAAGTATTTTTAAACCCCATTACAAAAATCTACAGTCATATAGGAATTCAGTAACAGTTTCCTGTCCAGGTAAGAACTATGGCTTCAGTAAATGCTAGCAGCCCTCCTGTTTACAACTCTGACTGAAGGGATTTCCAGCAGCAGTCATGTTTCATAACTTATGTTTGACCTATTCAATCTAACATTACCAGTGAAAGAAATTTAATTACTGCTTATTAAGGGTCCCTTATTAGCCCTCAGGCTTTTCAAAGGACTTAGGCAATCAACGCACCACCACTCTCTCTTGCAGTATTTCCATCTAAGAAAACTTCTGGTTCTTAATCTACAACACTTTACCAAACAGTAACAAAGTTATTTTGATCATATCTTTAATAGTTTAAATATTATATGGCTAGGCAAATATAGATATAATGGTAAAGTCAATTCCAGGAGAGTCAGGCTGAAGGAGTGAAAAGTGGAGGTAAAGATTTCCCCCAACTGCATACAGCTTTCCATGGAATTCATCAAGAACCACAGATTTTAAAGAACTGTGATTTTAATATATGTAAGTTTGGTAGGATTTGATTTTTTAATTGGAAACTTTGATAAATGTCAATTTCACCTTACACTCACAGACCAGCAAAAAAATATTTCCATTGTTAATAACAGAAAATGACAGAAAGGGGATGTAAAAAAAATGATGGCTCATGGAATGTGTGGTGACAGGAGGAGCCGTCCTACAGAACTGTGCTGACTGCTGTTTGGACGGCAACTCCCAGAAACCCTAGGGGACTGGGAATAAAAGGAAAAGGAAGTGATAAAGTGGATGAGGGAGCTCAGGCAAGTGGGGCCAGGACTGGTGGCAGCACTGCTGCTCAGGTTGTTGCAGTCCTACAGTAGTTACATTTATCATGGTGGGTGGTTAAATTGCACTATAAAAATAACTAGTCAATTGCCCATCAAGAATGGGGGGGGGGGAAGGGGGGGAGGACCAGCGCTGATGACTCCACCCCCCTCCATCCGCTCAGTCAACGCTGCCTGCTGCAGCACTGGCCTCACCCCACCCCCTCCATCTTTGTGCCCTGAAGGGAGCAGGGGGGTGGGGCCAGCACTGATGGCATCACCCCCTGCTGTCAGCTCCATGGCCACTGCCTCCAATGATAAGGGGGAGGGGCAGGGACAGAGCCCTGTGTCCACCCTCCCTCCCCCACACGCCTAGGAACAGAAACTCATGGACTCAATATAGATATTGAAATTCTGACACACTGCAACCTGCTGGACATCTGACTCTCCAAATACCTCTCCACTTTTACCTGCTACAACCCCCTACCATCCCCCACCCCAGTCTGTCCCTCACCCCCTGACACCTCCATTTCCATTTTCACTGACTGGCTTTCTTGCCTGCATTGCATGCCAGCCTCTGACTTTTTCACTATTCCTTCCATCCAGGAACAGCACGCATACCAACTGCAGGTGTTTCCTCAGCCTGACAAAGGGTTTTTCAACCTGAAGGCTAGAATCCCAGACAGCTAAACTAAGCTTACCTGGAGCCTCACAACTCCGCTGCAACCAGCAAGCCTCAAGCATGTCTAAGATGTGATGGGTCTGGGCTTTCCCCAGCCAGAACTGGGCATGCATGTGGTAGCTGGAGGTTACGGCGCCTCCTACCCGCCTTTCACCAGGGAGATCCTTGGTCCTGGCATTTCCTGGGGCTGCCGTGCTGCCGGCAGTTCCACCAGGCCTCCTGACCCTGGCAGGGTGCAGTTTTAGTGGTCATGCCCAGGACCTGGGGCTCCTTCCCCATAGCCCCTGCCCATACCTCCAAGTTTGTCCTGGTACGAGAGCTCAGCACAGACATGTTTTTCCCCTGCTGGCTGGTGATACAGTGAGTGCCCTCTCTAGCTCTGAGAGCGGGGCACTAAATGGTTGTAAAACCCAAGGGTAAAAAAAAAAAAGAAGTACAGACAAAGTGAGGAGGGTAGCATTCATTCCATCTGTACATGGAGCTTAGGGAACCCCAGGAACCGGAGGTTCACCTTCAGGAACACCAGCTGCTCCACCAAACCAGGATCCAAGGAGGTGCGGTGGAGTGTCACTACAACACCAGCAATGCTGAACACCCTCTCACTTGAAACACTAGTTGGTAGACAGGACAGGTGTTCCCAGACAACCGTGGCCAGATCCAACCACATCTGGTTCCAGCTTGCCCAGCAGGCCAAGGGGTCACATAGCAGCAGCTCCACATCCTTGGCAAGATAGGCAGCCACCAAGGCCTGAGCACTACCTGCCTGATGGTGAGGTCTGGTGCCTCTGGACCCCATGATGGAAGCCAGGCTCTTGGCCACATTGGCAGCGGCTGTGGTGGAGGAGGAGACTGGATGGTGGATGTGGTGCTGGCACGGGACAGTGGATCCCCCTCTTCCACACCCCCTCACCTCCGGCCTGCTGCCTCCCTGACTCTCTCCCTGACATCCACTGATCCAGGGTTTTGCTGTCACATACGCTGACACTGCCCTTCACCTTCGGGTCACACATGGCAGCCAACACGTGGACCATACTGGACCACAAAGGATCAAGCCATTCCCTGATGCCCTCCTTCAGTTGCATCACCAGTGCCTGCACGTCTTGTGACAGCGGCTTGCCCCAGCCAGGGACACTGATCCCCTGGAACTCCTCTATTTCGTTCTAAAGTTCCCTCACTAGAGGGATCACCTGGCTAAGGAGGGTATCGCCAGCACTGAGGCTCTCAGTGGCCTCGAGGAAGGGCTTGAGAACCACCAAGATCTGGGAGATGGTATCTCACTCAGCTCTGTTAAGGGGGCCACTGATCCCAATCTCCCCAAGCAAGGCCATCTCATGGATGGTCTTCTGTTGCTCCACCAGCCTCTTGAGCATCAGGTATGTGAAATTCCTCCAAGTCTCCACATCCTGCATGATTTTGTGCTGCGGGATATTCAGCTCTGCCTGTTTGTCCCACAACATCTTGCCCCACTTGATACTCCAGTGGAAGTAGCCTGCCACCTTCCTGCATTTGGAAATGAGCTTGCTTGTGGTACTGGTGCCGTCACCAGCAGCCCTGTCCCCCACTCCAAGACATCCCCGACAATGAGGTGGAACTTGTTTGCCACACAGTGGATGCCAACAAAGTTGGCATCACGGACCGCCTTGACCATATTGGCCCCATTGTCGGTGACCATGAGCCTGCGGATGAGCTCACCCTGCTCAACAAGCCACCCCTGCACCAAGCATTTCATGGCCCCCTTCATCTCAGTTTCCATGTGGGACTCATCCATCACCTCGGCTTGAAGGAGCCCACCAACGGCCTGACCAGTGCTCTGTGAGGGAGAAGTATGCATGATCTCCACCCTGGCTGCTGCAGATGTCCGAGGTGAAGTATAAGGCTACCTGTGGACCTGCCTTGCGCAGCTCCTCCCACAAGTACTCCCTGCATGCCTCATACAGGGAGGGCACCACTGAAGGCAGTATGTGCAGACACTTGGTATGATGGCGCCATGAGCCACCTGAACCCTGGCAGCTCAACTAAGAAGAAGGGCTGGTCATCCACAGCAAGCATGTCCCCAATGGTCTGGGTGATCTTGCTCGCCTTTGCAACATGCCCCACTTTCTGTCCACCCTTCCCCCACTGTTCCAGGGTGACCTGCCTCTGCTTTGTGGGGATGGGGGCTTTGGAGCAAGATGCACTGGCACCAGTGGAAGCTTTTTGGGCACGCTTCCACTGGTGCCAGGCTGAGGAGGAGCAAGGGGAATGGGGTGGTGATGCATCAGCATCCTCGTGGTGCTCATGTGTTTCGTTCCCTTGCCCCAGCTAGTTTTGGCTTGGCAGTGCAGGTAGACAGCATATGTGGGATCATCTGCCAGATCAAAATGATCCCAGACCACACTACACCCTCGCTTCTGGGATGCGGGTGCATGTGTGGATGCTGCCTTTTCCCCCTCCTCAGCAGGCAGAGGCACAGCAACAGAAGGAGCAGACTCGGCTGAGCCACTTGCCTCCACAACCTCTATCTCAACCTCCTCTGAAGTGCCTTCTGTGGAAGGAGACCTGGCTCTAGGGGAAACTTGAGAGGTTTGGAGTGCAAACTCAGCTGATTTCCCCACCTTCCCCAGAGTTTCCCTTGTTATGGCACTCAAATCCAGCTCCCGCTCTTTCTCTAGCACTGGAACGCTCAGCATGGGAAGTGAAATGGGGGTGGAGGAGACTGTGATGCTGGTGCTGCTTGTTGTCATGGGTGTGGGGGAGGAGGGGGATTATGGCTGGTGCTCTTGGAGGGGATGCAGACTCAGGCAGTGGCACTTCTCCCCTCTCCTTGCTGCCAGTAGAACTAGAAGCCTCCTGCCTGCTAGTTGTAGCAAAGAGGCTGCATCTCAGTTCGGGGGGAGGCGGTGGGGGTGGAGAAACTTACAGCTCTCCTTCTACCAGCTCTTCTGCCCCTCCTTGAAGGCTTGCCAGCTACCTTCCCAGCACACTTCATAGTGTGTTTGGTGTGCTGGAAAATCTGTATGTTCTTCTGTAATGTAATCTGTATTTATGTAATATATGTAGATAATTGTGTGCATGTGTTTATGTAATGTATGTATATATTTATGTAATAAATAAAATATATAAATGTATGTATGTGTTCCTGAATAAATTCTATATTCTAATACGCAATATATACTGTGCTTCCCTGCACAGTGAATGGAATGCACACTGTGAGAGAAAGCGCAGATTTCTTTTCTGGGGGAAAAGAATCAATATAGACTAACAAAAATAAAGAGAGGATTTTGGGGGAGGAATAAATTGAAAGGAATGAATGAATATAATAATAAAAGGGTATTAGGAAATCAAAAGGTATTGGATCCCACTTGCTAGTAACAGGCTAGTAAGTAGGAAGTGACAGCCTTTCTCTGACGCTGCTGAAAGACACAGCTCAGTAACTGACCCCAAGGCACAGAGAAAGCTCAGTTCAAACACTGCTGCTTTTTATGTTGTTTTTCCATCCCTTCCCCAGAGCACTGGGATTGGAAGGCACCTCAGGGAAGGATCAGTCACTGGCCATCTGCACAAGTCAATATCAGAGCAGTCCTTCCCCCTTGCTCACTTTAGTTTCTGTTTCCCTGGAAGCAAGCCCAGCTTCAAAACTCGAAACGTTTCAAAACTTTCAAAATGTTTCGAGTGTCCTTGTTTCGAGGCTGTTTTGAAGCTTTTCGCTTCATTTCAATTTCACTGTTTCAAACTCAAAACGAGTCAAAACAGCACTGAAACAAAACACCCAGCGAAATTTCACACAGCCCTCGTCTATTGTTTTTTCTTGTTTTGTGGGTGGCTTGTCTTTTATTGTAAACTGCCCTGAGCCTTTCTGGGTAGGTCAGGTTATAAATCTAAATCAGGGTTTCAAGCTCATTTGGCCCAGCAGGCCCAATGAGTGGCACAAGATTGGTCAACAGGCTAGATGAGTGACATGGACTTGATCAGGCCCACAGCTGGCCCTGTGCACTGGATCCTGCACATCAGGCTGGTCTGGTGCAGACACCATGAGCACCCTGGACCAGTCCTGTGTTCTGAGTGCTACATGTGTACCTGAACTGGCCTCACAAGCCCCATACAAATGCACACAAGATCTGGCCCCAGACACCATGTCCAGTATGCAGGGCCAGTCCAGCAAACACCACATGTAGCACAAGGGTCTGATGTGAGACCAATGGTAAAGGCTGTAACTCAATACAACAGTATATGGTTATAATTGGGATAATCCAGTTTTCAAGGTCACTGATGAAGTGAACCATGAATAGGTAAAACAGCACATTTCTGGCAGAGATCAAGGGGGACAGAGTAGTAGTTTACTATTATAACTAATATTTCAATTTTCAAAAGTTCAAAGCTTCTTGCATATTAAACTTCTTACACGCTTGAAATATATACTTCTCCATAAAAGTGCTGTGTGGAAGAAATTCCTTTAAATTTTAGTATTCATGTAGGACTGGGAAAGAAAGGGACAGGTTTAGGACAGGTATGGGCAAAACAGCGAATCTGGCAGATGAAAAATAGAAGATGAAATAGCAGAAAATAGCAGATGAAATTCAATACTGATAAGTGCAAAGTAGTGCATATGGGGAAAAAATATCCTAAAATATAAATACATGATGATGCCTATATTAACTTTTACCACATAGGAAAGAGAACTTGGAGTCATTGTGGACAGTTTGCCAAAAGCATCAGTTTAGTCACAGTCAAAAGGCAAATAAAAATGTTAGGAATTATAAGGAAGGTAACTGCAAGCAAAAGAGAAAGTATCATTAAAAATCTTTATAAATCTGTGATGCATCCATGTCTTAAATATTATATGCAGCTTTAGTCTCCCCACCTCAAAAGAGATACAGAAGAACTAAAAAAAGCACAAAAAGGACAAGAACAATACTAGAAGTAGGGGACATAAAATGAAATTAATAGGTAGCAGGCTTAAAACTAACAAGAGGAAGTTGCTTTTTGGGGGTGGAGGTACATAATTATCTTGTAATTAAGTTGTGGAACTCTTTGCCACAAGACCTCATGGAAGCGAATGGCTTAACCCAGTTCAAAAGGGGACTGGACTGAACAAATTCATGGAAGAATGGTCCATCAGTAGGTATTGATCATGGAGGTGCAGTCTCAAAATCAAAATTTCCTCAAACTAATTGGTAGAAGCTGCAGTGAGAGAGAACCAGGGGACAGAAATCCTAGACATAGCCTAGTTCAACTTTCCTCTCAGCATCCACTTTCTGCCACTGTGAAAGACAGGTCTATTTGTTATGCAGGCATGGTAGAACTAGGCTGACCAGGAAAATACAAGCCTCCCACAGTGGTTAGAGTAGTGATTCTCAAGCAGCATGCCCCAGGATGCCACACAATCTTAGGACTGTTAGGTATGCACATATGAGTCACAAGATAAACCCAGGGATTTCAAATAGGAATCCATAGTGTTAAAAACATTCTCATCTATTGCTGTCCTTCTGAGTTCTTTGCAACAGAAAACCTGCTCAATTTTTTACTACAGAAAAATAAAGTAAAAACTAAGAGCTAGCAACTTCCAAGGGATGCCTTCATCCTAATGAGGTATATGTCTCAAGTCTTCAGATGGGAGCATCAGGTCTAAAAAGGTTGAAAACCATTGACTGTATACTGACTGTATATTGGAATAAAGGATTAAAAAAAACAGGAAGGGAAGTGGAGGTCAAAAGTTAATAACTAGGATTCCAAGTGGGGACATCAAGCAAAGGACACTGGCTAGCACTCACTGGCTAGCACTCACTGTCCCTTGACCATATCTAAGACGACCACGGACACTGCCCAGTGAACTTCTGCTCAGACACATGTATGGATAAGTGAACAGAAAACAGCCTCAAAGTCACCTGGGTTCCCCCACAGCTATTGCCTGCTGCCTGATTTGATAGATGGACAGCTTGGTCAGGGCCAGAAGGCAGTTGATCAGAAGGTACCAGGGTTTTGTGGAGCTATGAACTGAGTATGACACTGCACTAGAAGACCTACAGTCTGATCCAGTAAATGGCATTTCTTATGTTCACATGTTCTTATATGCTGGCCTCTCAGAAGTAGGTCTTCATTAGGGTGTATCATACAGGCCTATAAGTGTGTTGACTATATGCATAAGTAATTTTTCATTATTTATAAGCATTTTACCTGGACAGTATATTATAAAAAAAATGTTTAGAACAAGCACTAAACCACATGTCAACATACCATAAAAGGCTTCAAATATCAAAAACACCTGATGTGAAGTTTTAATGTCCCCCTCACCCACAAATGGATAACCTTTTCTTCAGGACTCCATAATATGGAGCAACCAAACACACTTTATTCAAAAGTTTAAAGAATTTTACTTTTCTAATGACAGTCTAAAACCTATCTGGAGTAATTGGGTAATGAAAGAAAAGCACTATTAAATATACTTGGCAATAACACTATTATTCCTTTAAAAAACACTCACTTCATACAAGAGATTTATGATGCTTGATAATTACTTTGGTTTCAGTGCAAAGTTATTTCCCTTCAAAAATAAATATTTAGACAACAAATCTTCATAAAACAATGTTACAGCAAGAACGGACAGACAACCCCTGAAGAAACCTAGATGAGAACAAAAATTAGATTCTTCTTTCTTTCCTCCCCCTTCTTTCTGCTAGTACACTTCAGAACTACACATGAAGCCAAAAATTTGAATTGCCCATTCTATATTTTTCCTATTTATCATTGTATTTCTTCTTGTTAATATGCTTTTGCAGAATTTAACTAATTAAATATAATTCATCTACCACCAGGGAGTCAAACTCATTCAGCCCTGTGAGCACATGAGGGTCTCTGGGCTGGTCTGTGGGCCAGGTTGGGCCATCCTGGGACACAGCACCAGCCTAGCAGGGGGCTGCCAGCCCCCCAGTGCTGTGTGCAGCATGCAATGGCCCTGCTCCAGGGCTTGTGCTGCAGGTGGCTCACAGGCACTGGCACAGGCTCACAGGCACAAGCACTGTGGGTGCTGCCTGCAGCACAGGGTGCTGGCAACAGGGAACATGCTGCACCTGGCAGCCTGCCAGACAGGCCCTGCACACTGGCTCCAGGGCTGGTCCAGATCAGAAAGGATAAGATATTTGAAAGTAGTCAATACAAATATAGGCCTGAATGATAGGACCTAACGAAGCCCTACTTCTGAGAGACCGGAGTACAAGAACATAAGTGCCATTCACTGAGTCAAACCATAGGTCCAGCTTGCCCAGTACCCTATCAGTCTAGCTCGTGTACCAAACTGGCTCCACATACCACAAAGGGCATATTAGGTTGATTCAAGGCCCTTGGGCCTGGTCATATCGCTCTATCACCCAGATCCAGCCCTGTGGGCCATAAGTTTGACACCCCTGAACTACCACATACATGCATGCCATTCTTGTTCTTAAAGTCTTGCTGAATGCTTTTCATCTTGAAATACAGAAGAGAAGTAGTCAGCACAAAGTAGTGGGGGCCAACCTTTTTGGCAGGTATGCCCCAAATTAAGTCGCACTCCTTCCCCAAGCGATCCTCACCCCCTCAAGGATACAGTAGTTTGTTTCTCAAGGGAACAGGGATGGAGGCAGGAGCCTTAAGCTTCTGGCTACCCTCAAGAAGAGTATAGCAAAGGCAGGACTCTGCTGGAAGAGGAGCTGTCAACACCAAGAGCCAGGTTAACCCTTCCCTAGCCCCACAACTGCTGCAATTTTACAGGGCTAACGAGGATCAAAAGCCCTGAATTACATGGCAGCTGAGGGCCCAGTGTTAGGCTAGCATAGCTCTCAGCAGTCACATCTGACACCTTCTCACATCTGTGGAGACTGAAGCCTCCCTCCTCCCCTCCAATTTAGTGCCTCCCCTTATTGAGTACCTGGGGATCACCTGCCACACAGAAGCTGCTTGTGCCACCTGTTATCCATGCCACAGATTGACTATCCCTGGTAAACAACCGTAAATAAAATAAAAGTCAAGGGCGCCAGTCATCCACAAAAATAAGCAACATTTGCTCAGCTTAATTAGTATTTATGCACTGGTCACTAATTAACAACTATCTTATACAATTACTCATTATTCTATTGCCGGGTAACATGGCCATATAGGTTAGCTTTTTGTTATAATTAAACAATTCAATAGAAATATAATATTTTCTTAATAAAGTGCTGCCTGAACCTTAGATTACGATCTGAAAATAAGAAATCTTAAGTTACAAGAATTCTTTTCTTTTAATACAAGAGCATTCAACAGAAATTACTGACATGTTTATAATGATCATTGTCAAATAGGTGACATTTATTCAATATTATAGAATACATTTAATTTTAAAACAGAAGCCTAAGCAGCCTTTGTTTTGTTGGTCTACATTTGTTTTTAGTAAATCCCTGCCACAAACAAGTAGAAAAGGTAAAAATCTCACCTTATTTCCAGCTATACTCCCCTCCTGTCTTATAGGAAAGGAAATGTTTACATGCATAAGCAGAATCACAGTCTCTGTAGAAACAGGTTAGTGACAGAGAGAAAATTCAGTATGCATCTGAACCTCCCATAATCTTAGCAGGTGTAAGAGTGCATTTTTTCTCCCGTAACTGTTCCCCACCCCAACCTCTCTGCAGTGTAGGTAATAAAATTAAACAAATTCTACTATTCATTCATACCCCGCTCTCACTTAAGATTTCCTTGTCTTAAGGAACATCAATACTCCTGTACAGCAGGAGTAGAGAGCTGGAAAAAAAAACAACAACAGAGCACTGTGGTTTGTACCAAGATAAGTTGCTATTGGCAGAAAAAAAGAATACATTAAAAAAAAAAGAATACAGAGGGCACAGCAGCCCCTCTGGCTCTCCAGGGATCTAGCAGACCTCCTGGGGCTAAAAAGAAAGGCCTACAAAGGATGGAGGATGGGATTCACCTCCAAGGAGGAATATTCTGCACTGGTCCGGTCCTGCAGGGAGCAAACAAGGAAAGCCAAGGCTGCAACTGAACTCCAACTAGCTTTGAGCATCAAGGACAATAAAAAGTCCTTTTTCAGATATGTGGGGAGC
>NW_005842975.1:444533-445073 GCF_000455745.1 Alligator sinensis | reverse complement strand
CTGAACCAGATGGGACAAGTGACACCCAGGAAAAAGCCAACCTATTAAATGGGTACTTTGCGTCGGTCTTTCATCAGTCCCACAGGACGCCCAAGCCCACTACGGGACAGGGAGGTCCGAGTGAGGGAGATCCCTTGCCCTCCATCAATGCTGACCTCATAAGGGAACACCTTGAGAGGCTGGATATCTTCAATTCAGCTGTCCCTGACAATCTACACCCCAGGGTACTCAAGTAGCTGGCAAGCATCATAGCCCAGCCTCTGGCACGGATCTCTGAGCACTCCTGGCATTCTGGTGTAGTGCCCAAAGACTGGAAGAAGGCCAGTGTGGTGCCTATCTTCAAGAAAGGGAGGAAAGTGGATCCGGCAAACTATTGGCCCACCAGCATGACTTCTACCCTAGGGAAGATCTTAGAAAGTTTATTAAAGAGGCCATCCTTAATGGACTGGTTGATGCCAACATCCTGAGGGATAGCCAGCACGGGTTTGTCACAGGTAGGTCTTGCTTGATCAATCACATTTCCTTCTATGACCAGGTGAC
>NW_005842975.1:440823-444115 GCF_000455745.1 Alligator sinensis | reverse complement strand
CGATGCTGCGGCTAGTAAAGCGACCAAAACGCTGGCTTGCATCCATAGATGCTTCTCAAGCAAATCCCAGGACATCATTCTCCCCTTGTACTCGGCCTTGGTAAGGCCGCAGCTGGAGTACTACATCCAGTTTTGGGCCCCACAATTCAAAAAGGATGTGGAGAAGCTTGAGAGAGTCCAGAGAAGAGCCAAGCGCATGATCAGAGGTCAGGAAAACAGACCTTACGACAACAGGCTGAGAGCCATGGAGCTCTTTAGCCCGGAAAAGCGCAGGCTCAGGGGTGATCTGATGGCCACCTATAAGTTTATCAGGGGTGACCACCAGTATCTGGGGGAACGTTTGTTCACCAGAGTCCCCCAATGGATGACGAGGCTGAACGGTTATAAACTACTGCAAGAACGTTTCAGGCTGGACATAAGGAAGAATTTCTGTACTGTCCGAGCCCCCAAGGTCTGGAATAGCCTGCCATCGGAGGTGGTTCAAGCACCTACATTGAGCACCTTCAAGAGTAAGTTGGATGCTTATCTTGCTGGGATCTTATGACCCCAGCTGACTTCCTGCCCTTCAGGCAGGGGGCTGGACTCGATGATCTTCCGAGGGCCCTTCCAGCCCTAATGTCTATGAAATGTATTTTCAAGCTCTGCAGCCATATAAAAGGGTAGGCTATTTATGGAGAATCAATAGCATCACCGAATTATGAAAAATGTATTTTAATATCAGATTAATCTGATTTACCACAGGAAAATTCTACTTAAATCTGAAGGAAAACAGGTACATTTAAACATTATGGAAGATTCTTAACAAAAAATAGAAAGCAGTAAGAAAGAATACTCTAAACTGATGGTCTTTGGCGCCTCAAACAGAAATTACTAGCAGTTGTCAAATCTGAATAGGTAGGCATTCAGCTCCATTCATGCTCCAATGCTACAAAAATGGATCTGCCTTCTGGAAGCATGTATTATTACATTTTGCCAACTAGATGAGCGAGCAATACAAGATCCAGTTATAATTTCCACAATTAAGTATTGTATATATAACCACACTGAAAATCATTTCTGTATCTTCAAAGCCTTTAAATAATACAGTTATTTAGAAATGTCTTAATAAGGTATAGCAATTTGTTGCTAAGTGTTGTGATCACAGGTTTCCCCCAAAGCTTTAGAAGAAAACCAGGACAGTAAGACTAATATTACATGGCTTTCAGTAGCACCTAGATCAGTGATTCTCAAATCAGGTTGTCAAAGCACCAGGGGGTCCCTCGAAATCCTTTCAAGGGTAACAATGCAATGTTAGCACTGTTAGTTGTGCAAACATGATTCACATGGTAAACCCAGAGATTTCAAATAGGAATCCATACTGTTATAAAAACATTCAGACCTGTTGTGGTCTTTGAGTTCTTTACAACAGAAGAACTGCTCTATTATTTTTCTTTAGTCAGAACATGGGTGAAAATTAAGAGTTGGCATTTTCAGAGGGGTGCCTTGAGTCTAAAAAAGTTGAGACCCACTACTTTAGATGCACTGAAATCAGAACTCTATTGTGCAACAATTTGTGTTAATTCTATGAACCCATCGTAAAAGACAGACTTTGCCCCAAATTGTTTACATCCTTCTAGAATAAAGACTTGGGTCCTGTCAGCCCTTTTTTCCTGGAATAGTCTTTGGATGGTCTGAAACTAAAATACTATGACATCATGAAAAACAAGGAAAAAAAAAAGCAACAGGAGAAAAAGACCAGACAAAAAACAAAATAAGTATCCGAGCAGAACCTTCATGAAGAAGAGATCACACAAAGGCTCCACAAACCTACTGCAAACATTCTACCAGGGTCTCAGGTATTTAAATGGCCCCACTAACATGCTACCCAAGTACCTCACATTCTTCTGTGTATTTACAATGTCATAACTAAGGGGGCGTGGTGCAAAAAGCCCACTGCAGCAGCAACTGCCACACGTGTCACACAGCTGCCTAGCTACATCTCTGTGTATTTACCGTCTAACAAATGTTGGAAGTCAGGACACTGAAAAACAGACAAGGTTAGTTGTCCAAAGGCAGTAAAGTTTGTGGTTGAACCAGAAAATAAAATCCATGCTTTCTGACTCTTAAGCTAGAAACCTAACCATTAGGAATTCTGCCTCTTAGCTTATTTCACAGGGAGGGGGCTCAGATACAGTGATGATAAGAAGTACAACAAAGTCTTTAAAAGACTGAAAGAGGGGGGAATTGTTAAGGCATCAATAAATTTCTTTACCTGTTGGTTTAACTGACGCCCATTTAAACTCAAATGTCTCTCAAACACTTTGGGAGAAGAAATCTCTCAATTAAAAGCCACACCCCTACTTCTTCAATAAAAGACCAAGAAAGCTCCCACTCCCCCTATTACCTAAGAAGACTTAGCAAAAAATAAGGAAGGAAAGATTAAGTTTCTTGGAATTTCTAAATTAAAAAACCTAGGGAAAAATAACTATTTACAATGGGGTCATTGGTTCTTCTAAAAATCCAATGAGTAGGTAGTATGATAATTGAGAAACCTTGCCACTATGTATTATCTTTTACAGAACAGAGGGTCCAATAAGTATGCAGTATAAAAGAAGCAAAAAAATCAGATGTCAGTGTGGCAGGAGGCTTGGTGCTCCTGGCACCTTAAGAGTTGGCAAGCTAGGGCTGAAAGAGCCTGCAGGTGTGGCCAGGGCTAACTTCTGGAGTCACCTGACCCTGGAGGAAGATAAGCCCAGACCTTGAAAGGAGTCAGAAGTAACATCCTGGAGGTTGCTGAAGGAACACTGTCAGAGTAGGATGGCTGCAGCTCCTGAGTGCCGGCACAGAGTACAGCCTGTAGCAGTTTAGAGGTCTGGGGAGGAACTGAGAGGAGGGGGTGGTTTCTAGGACCCAGGGGGGGATCCAGAGCCTAGATTGAGGGACTGAGTGTAGGACTAGAGAGGGTCCAGGAGTCTATTGAGCAACTGAGAGTGTGGGATCAGAAAGGATTCCAGAAGCCCAGATGAGGGGCTACGTAGAAGGTAACATCAGTGAGTGAGGCACAGGGCATGGTGCAGGAATGGACTGGAGCTATGCAATTAGCCCATGAGGCAGTGGCCACAGATACCTGGTGGTCATTTGAGAGAGCAATTGGGGAAGCCCTGGGGCAGCCTCCCTGATATAAAAGTAAAAGACATGAAGGCATGGTGGGCCATAGACAGTGAGGGCTGAAGGGGCTCCAGGTACTTCACAGCTCCCCCTGGAGAGGCTCCCTGTCACAGTCACCATTACAGAAACCTAAAGCTAAACTGAA
>NW_005842975.1:435014-440792 GCF_000455745.1 Alligator sinensis | reverse complement strand
GAAAGACTGGAAAGTGAAAACCTCAAACTCCCCTTTTTGGCTGCTGTCAACTCACTCTTACAAGAATCAAATCATGAGTTAAAGAAAATCTTCCTACCACTTCAACAACTCACAAACACAGAACTGGATCTTGTCCACTGGTCCTGGTCACATGACAAGGGAAGGGAAACAAGCAGCCATTGAAAGAGACATAAGATTTCAATTCCTATTATAGAAGTCCCTCAAAGCTCCCAATTTAAAATATTAAAAAAAACAACTTTTTGAAATAAGATTCTGATCTTTTTTATCAAGCACTGTTGCTTGACTGAGCCAGTACTACTGCTGTTTCTTTATTACGTTCCCCTCATATTTTATACCAAAACCAGTTGCCCTGAGCATGTAACAGAAATAATCAGGAGACAAGAACAAGTAGCTGGCTATGTTGCAGACCAGTTCTCGGCACCAGTTATAAGAGAAAGGATTACATCAGTTGCATATCAACTGATGGTTTTGTAGGGTAGAAAAAAACCCCACACATCTATAAATATAAACACACACTTATTTTTATTTTTTATGTAAGTCTAGATAAAGTTGTAAGACAGTTACTGACCTACAGTAAAGAAAGGAGGGAAAAATACTTTAAAATAAATGCCACATTTTCCTTGTTAAAGTAAGTGTTCCATTATCAGGGAATGGGCCAAACCAGGACAAAATGGCTCAAAATAAAATGTTGCTCATCATCTAAGAAGTCATCCAGTTCTCAGTTCTTGTTATAATATCATTTGAAACCTACTCAATAATTTCAAAATTTACTCAATTACAAAACTAAGTTAAAATGGTTTGTAGTTTTACACCTGCCAGAGTCCCTTCCCAAATTTTATATTTAAAAAAAAAATCACATCTTTATAGCCTCTATTTCTTTTCCCACTTCCTGTTCCTAACTGTCTATGCATTAAATACTGTCAAAAGCACATAGTAAAACATTTAAAAATAAATTTTCATTTCTAATTTTTCACCCATAGTACTTTTAGGTAAAAATATCCAGACAGAGGTGCAATATTTAAAATTGACAATGTCCCTTCAGAAGAAATTATCATCTATTCTCTGCCGAGTATGTATATGTATAATAGGCATGTTCCATTTCCTATGCCAATAGCCCCTCTCTTTTATACTGAAAGTAGTTCAGCTTGAGCACTTCCCCAAAATTCAAGCCCAGCAAGGTAGTCTTTCAAGCTGAAAAATCTGATGCCATTCAGGGCTTTTTAGATTGCTACCAGTACTGTAAACTACCTACTGAACCCAAAGGCAGTCAGTGCAGACCATGAACCACTGGCTGAAATTGCACATAGAAGTATGTTGGCTCAACAGGTTCCCAGATTCTGCATTAGCTCTCACTTCATGTTGCCCCAAGTATGTCATATTACAGTAAGCCAGTCAAGAAGAAAGACAAGCATGGATTATAAGTGTCAAGGTCCATTTTGAAAAGAAAAAATTATATAGTCTAAAAGTAGACAAGAATGGAAAAAGGCCAATATGGCTGGCTATCACTGAAAAATGGTCACCCAAAAGGTATCTGCACAGCCTCTGCCAATGCAAACATACGCTAGGCAGAGCAGATGCGTGTCCTTAATTGGTAGGATAGATTACTTTTACCATATCTCACAGCTGCTTTCATACAGAGACATTAAAGCCTACAGAGACTATTATCATCTCAACCCAGCTCTTCCATCTTACTTAAGTTGGGCTTCAATCAATCAGTTCTCTCTGGCCTAGGAGATGAAATAATAGACATAATACAGCTGAATGTAAGACATTCATCTTCAATCTGAATCACAGGTGAAAAAATCTACAGCTAGATATCATCAGTATACTAAAAACACTATAACTCATGCTTCCTTGCTGAACTTCCTAGTGGCTTGGTGTAGGCCATTTGAGGAATGCAAAATGGAACCTTGGAGGCCACAGGAGAACACCCTCAGGGTGAAACAATACTTTCTCTACACTCCACTCCCTGAGCTCTTGGATAAGTAAACACCAATTTTCACAATCCGCCACAGGAATGTTAATGCCCCTTTGTGTTCAATGATAGTGAAGGGAGCAATAGGTCTAACACCACCAAAACAATCTTCATCTGGTGGTAGAAGTGCATGCACAACACATCAAAGCCAGCCTTTGTACCACACTGGCTCTCTACCCAAACTGGCAAGTCAGGGAAATCTTAAGTATAAGAAATTGAGAGTGCCATCTACCCACAACTTTTTCAATTATTTTTTAGTGTTAAGAGGCTATTCAACTTAGGTAGTAATGGGCAAGATTTTCAATGCTGGGGGAAAGAAGGTTGTTATTAGGTTTTTTTTTTTAAGTATATTTAATGTCTGTGCCTCTTTAGATTAAATGTAATGTATCCTCAGGTGTCAATTATATCAGGAATTTCCACAAACATTAAAGTAGTAAAATGGAAAACTGCAGTCCAAAGGAGGCAAAGTGACTCCAGAGCTTCCAACCCCTCCATCACCACCAATTTCTCTTTCCATCCATGTTTGCCATATTATCACCTCTGTACTGCAAACGTAAGGACGTAGAATTCAGTGTTCTCATCAAAAGGATAGGCTGTGGTTTTGCCATAACAGTTGTTTGTGATATATGATTTGACTATGCTCACTTGCTCCTAATGTATTATACCAATTCACTGTCACTTACCCGATTTGCCATCTCACTGTTTTGCACTACTCTCTCCACTCTCCTATTTTCCTAGCTCACTGGCCTTTCTACGGTTTTTTTCATCCCTGCTAGCGCCAATAGATTTCCCTCTCTCCTTTCCCATCATAAACCTCTACTACAATTTCCATAAGTTCTGCCCCTCCATTATGTCCTTCATAGCCTTCTTTAATGAAATAGCAGTACTTTCGGTCAAAAAGCACTCCCTTTTGCCTGCAGTTCAATTCAGACTGCAAGGTCTGTGGGGTAAAAACACATCTGTGCTACTACACATGTATATGGCACTATAGAAATCAAACACACTTGTGACGTATGCACTCAAAGGGGTATACTTTTATATGTCAAAAGATATGTTCAAAGACAGGCACAATTAGATCCACAATATGGCTATTATTTATGTATTCTTTTAAGGACTGATTTTTTTTATACAAGAGATCAAGGTTTTCCATTTAAAATGAACATCATGAAACAAAATGAATTTTAGATACCTGCAAAGGTAGTGAAAGGTAGTGAAAAGATCCATTCTTCCCTCTGTATTTGCTGTATATACCTGAAATCTTTTTCCAGTACTCTTTCCTGCCATGGCAGGGCGAACTTGATGATCTGCTCAGGTCCTTTCCGACCCTACAAACTATGAAACTATGAAATGATGTGGTTCACTGGGGTAGCATATGCTATCAAGTAACTTCTTCTAATTCAAGTTCTAACTATGATGATTTGCTATCACCCTGCCAAACATGCAGGGTTCAATTTCTTCTGTGAATCCAGTCCTTATTTTTCCCAAATGCTTTTTCAGCTAGGTAAATATAACAACACTGCAATACTGTTATAGGCTTTAAAACCCAACTTTTCCAGTGCTCAAACTGTTTAACACACATTTTGCAAAACATATAAGCTTCATGCACATGAAGTCAACTGGCAGGTTATCTAATGAATGATACACTGGATTAACATTTAATATTCCACTTTCTACTGCTTGAGATGCTGACAAGGAAGTTTTAAGTAATTTTGACATTGACAAAAATATGAAGTATTCCAGACATTCTTTCATATCTGTCATACCAGCTTAGTGTCATAGTTGTACATCCCCTATGGTAAGTTTCTGAATACTAACTTGTATTGTACATATAACATCGCTTCTTATTTTGCAAGTGTGGTCAAAACACACATCAGTGACAAGTGAAACAAGTATTATACTTCTTGCATTAAAAAAAAATCAGTACAAAATAAACACACATACCTTTCAACTGGTCGGCTACCACACTCTGGCCAACTCGTTCAATCACCTTTCCATCCTCCATCTCATAACGGTCATCCAAATATTTTGCAGTAGCTTCTGAAATATGGACTTTTCCAGCAACCCCCAGCTGCTCCATTAAATTGGCCAAGTTGACATCGTTGGACCACACATCAAACTTAAACCTCCTCATCCCCAAAATACCACACAGAACTGTCCCAGTGTGAACACCAACTCTCATGTTCACCATTTCTTTTTTCTCTTGGCAAAACTGTTCAATGGCTTTAATCATACCCAAACCCATCTCAATGCAGCAATAGGCATGATCTGCTCGGGGCTCTGGACATCCGGCTACACAGTAGTAACAGTCTCCCAAAGTACTTATCTTCTCACATTTTGTATCCTCACACAAACGGTCAAAGCGGCCAAATAGGTCGTTCAAAAGCCCCACCAGAGCATGGGCAGATTTGTTTGCACTCATTTTAGTGAAGCCAACAATATCTGCAAACAAAATACTCACTTGCTCTATCTGCTGCATTTTAAAAGGACGGAAAATAATGGGAGTTTTCTGTATGGAAGGTTTTTTCTTTCTGCTTTTGGGACTTGAGGTGGAATGACGTTTAACGGAGTTCTCACTTTCATCATCCCCCTGTTTCATTAAGTCATCAGCTATTATCCTTGGCATTACAGAATGAATCATCCTCTCTTTCAGGGCTTTCTCTACTTCCAAGTCTTTTCCATGCATGATCGACTGCCCCACTTTCAGGAATGTGCTCCTTGATCTGACTTCAGACATGATAAATAAATGAATGCCAATAGCATGAATGCAAATGTGAAGCAAGGTTTTACTCATCAACTGCTCCCAATAAGCTGCATTGGCTTCAATGGGCGTAAAATTATATTCAACACGGAAATGATAACCAAAGGTTTCAAAAAGGACTGAGTACAACAACCCAAGGAACAAGCTTAAATACAAGGGTAAGTGCATCACTGTGTAGAGCAACAAGAGCACTTCAATACACATAGAAAAACTGCCTACTTGAGAAAGAGAAGCATCTGCCGCTCTTACAAGAGAAGTATGATTGGACACGTCATCTCTCCCTGAGAGAGTTGTCAGAGCTTGAAACTGAGGAGCCAGAGTCAAAGTAAAAACCAAGAGAGTGAGGATCAGTGAGGTCCAAACATAATGGCGAGCATAAGTCTGAGTGAAGGTGAACATAAAAAATGCTATGCAGACCAAAAGGAAACCCAGAGCTGGCACTGTGAAGACCATTAATTTCTCTTGCATGTGGATGCTGAAATAGATACCCCAGACCAGGCAGGCCACCCCAATGTAGAAGAGGGCATAGCGAAACCGGCGCTGTGTCTGGGGGAAGCACCTCTCCATACAAGCCTCCTCCAGGTTGTTGGAGTCGAACTTGGGGTTCCACCACTTGGACGAGGCCCTCTCAAAGAGCTGAGGCACCTTCTTCTGCCTGCGGAGGCCAGAGCCACCGCTTGCCCCTCCTCCAGCTGCCCGGCGGGGGCCTGCCGACTCCCCGGAGCTGCTGCAGCTGGAGGAGATGCTGTACTTGCAGTGCTTGGCAGAGATGCAGCCCTGGTGCTGCTTCGGGTTGATTCTGACCGTCACGCTGTTGCTGTCTCCGCTGGGGTCGCAGCTCACCTCGGTGCTGTGGTGATGCAGCAGCTGCTGGTGCGGCGGGGAAGCCATGTTGTCAGCTCCTCCCGAAGCGCGGGGGGGGGCCTAGGGGGTGTTGTCTCTCCAAAGCGCACTCGGGATCGAGATCGGGATCCCTCAACTTCCTGCGGCGCGGCGGCTCCTCGGGGCCTGGCGTCTCGCCTCC
>NW_005842975.1:428461-434313 GCF_000455745.1 Alligator sinensis | reverse complement strand
GGGGGCCTCTCCTGTGCCCCGCATCGGCCTCGCTGGCGGGGGGAGCGGCCGTGACGGGACCTGGGCTCGCCTCCTGCCCGGGGCGGCCGGGAAAACATCCGCCTGCTAGGGAGCGGGGCGCCGGGAGCTCCCCGGCGAGAGGAGCCCCCTGCGCAGCGGCCACGCAGCCGCTGTCCCGCCAGGCCGGACGCTTCGCGCCGCTGCCGCACGCTGTTACGAGAGCCGCGGCCCGGCTGGTTTGCCTGTAAAGCAGGGGAGGGGGCACAACGACCCGGCACATCCGCAAGAGGCTGCGAGGTTCAATTCAGCAGCGTTTGGGTAACGTCTCCTGCTAATCTGGACCGTGTTGCACCATGTGAAGTGCTCTTTGATGCGATATAGGTGCACCCAAAACCACTCTGCTGCTTGCACCAGTCTTCATTTCCCTTGTTCGTGCCTGTCACCCAGCTTCTCAGGACACTTTATATAAATATCTCGGTGCTACTGAATGACCTCTCCTGAACCTGTTGTTCCTTCCCAGAAACAGCAAATTACTGTCTTAGAGGCAGTAACTTCTTCAGCAAAGAAAAGGAATTAGATTTTATTTTTCTGGTTAAACAAAAGCGGTCAGGAATAGGTCAGCCCTCTCAGAACAGCGAAATACACCAGGCTGTCACTCACCTTTCAAAGTGTCAGGCATGTGTTGTGGGGGGGAGAGAGTTCTGCTTGTTTGGGGTTTTTTCCTGGTCTTTATTCCTTTTTTTTGCTGATACTTTTTCTGTTGTTTTTCATGTGTTTTCTTTTTGCTTTCTTTAGTGGAAGATGGTGAAATCTGAAAGGTAGCATTCAGCATCTATTTACAGTAGAAGGTGAAGAGCGTGTTGCTTGTCTGATTGAGTCAGATACAAAGCTTCTTGTGCACTGAGGAGCCTCTGTTTTTCTTTCACATCCATGTTGCTGCTTTTTATACACACTTTACCAGGATTCCTTCCTCAGGGTCTGTTTCCCTTCTCTCCTGGCCTCACTGCTGTTGTCACTGTGCTTTCTACAGACCACTGTTTCTCACTACAAATGCTCATTTTTTAACTGCCATGACTCTTTTGGATCATTACATTTAATTTCTTCAGCTACTTAAAGAGACATCACTCAAAACAGTCTGCCTTATTCTGATCCTCATGGCTGTTGACCCTAAAAACCCATGCCATGTTAATAATAATAATAAGTATATGTATCTGGGCCCATTAAACTGGGGGTCAGACCTGATGATCTGTTTAGGTCCCTTCTGACCCTAAGCACTATGATACTATGAACTCTCAGCAGAGCTCTTCCTGCCTGTAGTGACATTTTTTTTCAATAAACAAAGGAATATGGATCTTTTTTGCATGGTTAAACAAAATGCATGTCAACAACCAATTTAACCTTTTTATATCCATGTTACGAGAGGATCAACTGGAAACTTACTTTTTGTCCATTTTGTTCAATTCAGTTGTATGTATCTGACCCTATTCCCCTTACCCACAATTCCCTGAATTCTGTTATCTCTTCCTCCCAGATCTTTCATATTTTTCACTCCCCTACCAAGTTCTCTGCTGTTTTCACAGTACTTTCTTCATTTTTCCCTTTTCTTTCCATCTGACTTTTCCAATCATCACCCTTAAATATTTCCCCAAAACTCAGTTCCACCTTCAAATCCCAACTACCGAATTCCAATTCATAGTTGCAAATCAGTCCCAATTTTACTCCTAATTTCTCAGTAACCGGTTCCACTTTCAGCTGCCGAGTTCCTAAATGCCCAGTTCTCAGCTCCTGACTGTTGTTCCTATATACTCCATTCCCAAATATCATTCTTAGCAGCCTGACACCCATCTTCACAGATGCTCAGCTCCCACTTACCAATCCTCAACTAACCATTTCCTGTTTGCTTCCCAAGTGACCAACTCCATTGGTCACTCTATAGTAGTACCTTATTGTCCCAACTTTTGTTCCTTGTTCTGTGAAAGGAACTCACCCAATAAATCTTTATTTGAATAGCAAGACAAAATAATATTATAATACAGTCACCTTTTATTATTTTAATGACTCTAGAATTACAGGACAGCAGAATATTAAAATATTATTTACAAAACTATGCCCTTTTGTGAGGCATTTAGATATCAGGTTATAGCACAAGGCACAGCAAAATTAAACTATTACTATAATTATTTAATACTAAAAACAGTAATAATAATAGGAAAGTTTATTGCTCTAATTATCT
This sequence comes from Alligator sinensis, assembly GCF_000455745.1. Lineage (NCBI taxonomy): Eukaryota > Metazoa > Chordata > Crocodylia > Alligatoridae > Alligator > Alligator sinensis. Next base: position 432,080 of record NW_005842975.1, on the reverse strand, counting down.
TCCCTAATCAATCAATATTTTTCAATGAGTTCTGCCTACAGGGGTTATCACTCTTATTTCAACCCAGTTATCAGAGAAGGCTGCACTCAGCTCAAACTGCAAGGAAGCGCTGTGGCTTTCTCCATTTAACTCCATCCTGGTAGGTTTATTCAAACACACTGGGAACAGCTAGAATTTGTGCATGCTTGTCATATTCATATCTTTACCTCATGCATGAAAATGATACAATTTATCTTGCAGATCTGGAATGACTGAGAAATTCTTCTCAAGATTATGAAGGAATTTGGGGTAAAAATAAATAACAAAACCTGATACCAGTATCATACGTTTAATAAATATTCTATTTCCTACAGGATCTCTTTGTGAGTAGCTGAACTGGATATAGACATATGTGTATTTATTAGTATAATTTACAATCCTGCAAGATATATGCTGTTGTAGAGATTATGGGGTGTGAGATATGAAGATCAAACACAGCTTGTGAATGAAAAGGGATGCTATTTTGGGAGGAGTTTGTGTTCTGTGATGCCTTTTCAAGCCTTCTCTGGAGGTTGTTAATAATTGCCAGCCCATACTAGCAGCATTTCTTTAATAGTTTCCTTCATCTAAGGTGGGTGAAACAACTCCTCCAAGTACTGGGAATACAGAGGTCTGGTATAGTTGTGAAGGTTTGGGTTTCTTGATTCTTGTGGTATTGGGCATGTGGAGACATGGTGAAACAAAAATGCCTGGAAAATGATTTCATCTATAACTTTCTCAGTAAACTGGGTTGTCAGCACACAAGAATCCTAGGGTGAAATTTTGCTGCCATTGAAGCCAGTGGGAATTTTCCACTGATGTCAATAAAATCAGGATGTCATCCCTTTCTTAGGTCCAGAATGACAAAAGAAGTGCCAGTGGTAAATAACCTTGAATTTTCATGATGTGAGAAAGGAGAAGGCCCCTGACTTTGCTTATTACTTAATCTGCTTAATAACATTTTGAACTAACATTGATTGCAATTATCTAAAGCTGGGTACCTTGAACCAAGGGGCATTTGCAGGATGCATGGCCATGCTTCCTGTATCCAGCCTTATAACTAGGTTTCCCAGAACTAAGAGAGCATGTCTGTCTTCTACATGAATCCTGGGCTGAAATTAAGAAGGGTGATTTTAGTTCAGCAGTCATCCATCCATCCATTGAAGTCCTGAGCTGATTAAATTCCTCAGTTCTGCAGCAATGAAATCACTGAGGTTAATTGTCCTTGGTGATTTTAATTTTCATGCTGACAATGAATATTCTGAGTTGGGTCAGGACTTCCTGATGACCATAGGATTTTTTAGAATGTTTGTACTTCAACAGTGTGTCTGCCTGGCCTCGAACACCCGGTCACGTGCGGCTTTGGTCCGAATGTTCAATGGTGACTGTCCTTGGTAGTCCGTCGAGTAGGTGTTCGTTTCTGGTGTGGTCTTCCCCAGTTTCGCCTGCCATGACTTTGAATCTTATTTAGTGGAGGGTCGAACCACTCAGAGTCCCTGGATGGCAGAACGTCTATCCGGCAGTCTTCTGCGAGGCTCCACCTCCCCTCTACCTCGCTCTTACACCTAGCCTTGGCAGGTCACTGCTGTTCTTGTGGCCAGATTCCCGAGCGTTGAGCCCCTGATTACTTTTGCGGGAGAGGTGAGTCTCCCTGATGAAAGCGTCGGTCACCTGCGGTATCCTCCGCAGGCCACGAGGCCGCTGCCTTTCCTTAAAGCTAACACGGATCCTGAGGCCTACATAACAATCAGGCTCCACAAGCCCTGACACTCAACTCCTCCAAAAGTGGGAAACACAAAATACAAAAAAAAATAACCACTGACACACTCTAAGGGACCCAACCGTCCCCTCACCAGGCCTCTTTGACCGAGTCACTACCAACCCGCCCCTGACCCTATGGGGCAATGCTAGGCCCTGTATGCGGCCGTGATGTCCGGTGGTCTCCACCACAATTCCTCTCCCTCGTTGCCCAGCCTTCTATATCTTTGGGCCCCTTGTGGTCCTTCAGTGGACGCCTGTCCTCCCGTTACTGGCAGGATCGGCGACATGCTGCCAGGGTCTGTACTTTGCAGCCTCTCGTACTGCCCTGGCCTCCTGTCTCCCACCTGGTGCGCCTCTTCGCCTTCCCCGGTGCCCTCTACGGTCCCACCTGGTCTGGTGCTGGGTAATGCATCGGCACCTCCAGCCCCTCTGCTACAGTCACTGGCGTCAGGGTCTCTCCGTGCCCCTCTGCCCTTTTCTCTGGGCTTCTGGTTGGGAGGAGCCACCTCTGGCTCTCAGCTCTCTTCGCTGCAGGCAGCAGTCTCTGGCTTGCAGCATGTGCTTCAGGATCCTTCCCCGCCAGGGGAAATGGCCTCCAGCTCCTTTCGCTTCCTCGGGAGCTTTGGAGAGACCCCTCCGGCTGGTGCTCCTGCCGGTGTCCGTCTGCCCCCTGCCTCTTCGCCAGTGGCCCGTTTTATTTCCATCAGCTGGCGATCACCGCTGATGTCACCGTGGCCTGTTGGGGAACCCCGGGAACAAGAATCCTCAGAAGGGAAGGGAGGAAAAGACAAAGGTAAAGGGGGATACTCACCTGCAGCGGGGCCCGCGGCAAAGCCAGTACATGAGGAGGAGCCTGCGCGGCTCGTCAGCTGCAACAAACACATACAACTGGCTGTGGTTCCAGTTTGGGATTTGAAGTCAGGCAAGTGGATATTATACATATGTCACAGACCAGTCATTGCCATTGCCTTCTGAATATTGAAGTTGTGACACATCTCCCTTATCGAGATAAAGAGAGGTTAATGATACAAGAGGATTTTCAGAATGGTTTGAGGGATAATGTTTAAAACAAAGATCTCTTGGGCCATTGAGTCCAGTTATCTATGTTTACAGGCTATTGTTAACCAAAGGACTCCTCAAAATTATCACTTTGATCCCTCAGGCACAACTACAAGGAGCAAAATCAGTCTTGCAGTAGACCAGTCTCTTGTGGTTTTGATAGGCCTTTATAATAATGTTGTGAGTTGAACTAAACTTAATTGACACTGGTAAGTTTAAGGTTAGACTTAGGGCTGTGGAACGCTTCGGTCCCTGATTCTATTTGGTGGAGATTTGGCCTGATTCAGTGGCTGAATCTCCGAATCTGAGGACCCTTTAATCTTTCCGAATCAAATTGGAACCTCCAAATCGATTCGGAAAGATTTGGAGATTTGGACATAGAGACAGCTTTAAATGTTTTTTTTCTACATGTCTCTAGGTAGCAGGGGCTCATGAGTGCTGCGATGCTGGGGCACATGGTGTGTCCCACAGGAGCGTGGGGGGCTCCCCAGTGCACTCAGCAGCAGACCTGGAAGTGGACCACAAGCACTTCTGGTCCACTTCTGGGTCCACCAGGGAGTGCCCAGGGGGGGAGCCATGCCCCTGAAGCTCAGGGACTGGTGCTTTCTGGGTCCGGGGGGGGCACCCGGAGTCCCCTCCGTGGCTGATCACCAAGCCGGGTGGGCACAGAGGGGCCCCCCAGCATACTTCCCAGTGGACCTAGAAGTGGACTGGAAGTTTCATAGTTTCATAGTAGCTAGGGTCAGGAGGGGCCTGAACAGATCATCTAGCCTGACCCCCT